>NC_092343.1:317630070-317917570 GCF_046630445.1 Rutidosis leptorrhynchoides
TCAAGAGTTTCCAAGCCATCAAAGATACTTTTGATTCCAAGATTATTTCCTATCTTTTCCAGTAGCTTTATTCAAGTAACTTGAGGTAGTAACCTTATTCATAATCCTATTCGATTCATATTCATATAGCTATCTTATTTTGAGTTTATAACTAATAACAACAAGAACATAGTTTAGATTATTTCTAAACTTGTTTGCAAATAAACTTATTCCTTCTAACTTGACTTTTAAAATGATTCAACACATGTATTATGATAGTATGTCAAGCTAACATAAGGATATAAAACTTGTAAACACGAAGAACACCTTAAAATCGAATATACGCCGTCTTAGTCGAACGGGGGCTGTTTTGGGTTTAATTTTTAAAACCTATCTTAAACTTTGAATTAAAAGATTTTATTTGGTGAAAAATCTTATTTTATATGGATATGAAATATATCCAAAATCCATGGTTAAACTCTAAGTGGAAGTATGTTTTTCAAAAGGGTCATCAAGATGTCGTTCTTATGACGGATATGACTATCTTCTTTTATTTGACACCTAAGCTGTATTTTCAACTATAAACCTATACTTTTTCTATTAAGATTAATAATGTTGAGTTCGATATGAAACCATGGCAACTCGAATCACTCAAAACGGATTTGTAACGAAGAAATTATGTGTAAAAAAAAAATTGGATATTTTTCTTAATTTTTAGCTACGGACATGATTCATAAAAATGGATGCTAACCTTATCCTAGCTAACTTACCTTGTATTCTACATGTATTTATACATGTCTTGTTCCCGAACTTATGGAAATACAATTTATAATAGTCGTGATTAAGTTCTACGACAATATATTATAATCTTAATAAAGATCGTAAGGCACCATATATATATGACTTGATCACCGTGGATCCGTATACAGCGTTTTGATATATCATTTTGATTTCTTCTATATATATTATTGGAACGAACTATAAGACACCATTGGCAATAATTTCGAGTTAGTTGTGGGTCGAAGTGGATTAGAAAATATTATATACTTTGAGTTGTGATCGAGCCTGACACATGCATACAATGGGTCGCGG
Source organism: Rutidosis leptorrhynchoides (assembly GCF_046630445.1). NCBI lineage: Eukaryota > Viridiplantae > Streptophyta > Magnoliopsida > Asterales > Asteraceae > Rutidosis > Rutidosis leptorrhynchoides. Next base: position 317,631,142 of record NC_092343.1, read on the forward strand.
ATTGCTTCAGACAATATACATATTATGTGTCTTATTATATTAAGACAATATATTATAGTGTTAGTGAATTCTAACACAATATACGCATATATATATATATATATATATATATATATATATATATATATATATATATATATATATATATATATATATATATATATATATATATATATACCGTTGGACTATTGTACTACGAACGTTGGACTACTAACAATGGACAATTAAAATTATCACAAGTATCATAAGTATGGAATATTAATTTTATATATATATATATATCTTGACACAAGAATATTATTATTAGGTTCGTGAATTTTACAAAGGCCAAGTCTTACCAACATCTATTCGGAAATCATCACAAGTGAGTTATAGTCCCATTTTTACTATCTAAATTATTTTGGGATGAGAATACATGCAAAATTTATAAATGTTTTATAAAATAAGCACAAGTTCATGGAACTACATTCTACGATTGTTTTGTTATACTGGATATCTGTACTTATTATTATTATGCTTGGTAACCTAAGAATTAGTGAAAAACACTAATTGACGCGAATCCTAAAGGTAGATCTACGGGCGCCAACCACCCCCATTTTCGAATAGTGGAAATGCTTTAGTACTTCAAAGGGTTCTTGTCATACATTTGAATTGTGGAATGTATGATGCCAGATATCTTAAGCGCTCCATGTTAAGGTCGGTTACCAGGCGACTCATCGTATGAATGATTTTTGCAGTTGTAATGATCCTGCGCATTTAATTAAATGAAATCTTGTGGCTTATTAAATGTTATGATTATTATATAGAAATTAAACCTATGACTCACCAACATTTTTGTTGATGTTTTAAGCATTTTATTCTCAGGTGAATATTAAAAACGCTTCCGCTGTTGTATGCCAACCCAAGGTCAAGATTTGGAGTCGGCATAATTGTTTATATGGTTTAAACTTGCATTCGGAGTATTTGTTGTAATATATTTGATCATATTGTAATGGGTTGTGTAAAAACTTATTTATTTGAGGAGATTGTCTTTGATAGATAATCTAAATTATGTCATTAAGACCTTTATTCAATAATAAAGGTTATGGTTGTTTTTAAAAATGAATGCAAGATTTGAAAAACGTCTCATATAGAGGTCAAAACCTCGCAAAGAAACTAATTAATATGAAACATTTATAATTAATATGAACGGGGCATTTCAGTTGGTATCCGAGAGTTGGTCTTAGAGAATCAGAATTTTTTTTATTAGTGTGTCTAACTAATTTTTGATGCATTAGTGAGTCTGGACTTCGACCGTAATTGTTTTAAAAATGGTTGCTTAATATAATTGTTGGAAACATAAGATTATTAACATATAAATATTATAAGATATATCATTCTCTTAACGTGCCTGCTATTATGTGATAGATGACTTCATCCGATCATATAAGCATCTCTAGTGATTCAGATTTCATTTACTTATCAAGTGATTCGGAGGCTGAGTCAAAGCATACGACTTATGAACCAACAGAAAAGTTAACTTTTGGTGCTACCATTAAAGTGGAAAATTGTTGGGAAAATTGGGAAGATTCACAGTTGCCAGTAGAGGTTCCAGAAGAGGATCCAGAAGAAGATCCAGAAGAGGAACCCGAAGAAGAGGATCCTGAAGAAGTTGTGGAAATTACCGAACCACAACTTGATTTGGGAAAATCTTTGGTTGTTATACCCGATCCCAAACCCGATGAACCTATTATGACCCAAAATGTTTGTGATCATCCACCTGAACCACCTAAGAGACCAGTTTATAAAATGATCGCTCGTATAACGACTGTTGGTTTTGCTCCCAAACAATTAGCCGAAAGAACTAATTGGGAGGAATTGGAAAAAGAACTATCCAAACGAAAATCCAAACGTTTGGCCGAGAAAGAAACAACGTCAACATCTAAGAAATCTCGCCGTCCTTGAACCATCGGCAGCTATCCTGTATTCCATGCATTGTGAAATATGTATTATATTGTGTGTTTAAGTTTGTAAGAAAATCCACAATGTAATTTTCCTTATGATTGTATAATAATAAGAATAAGCATGGAGGGTTTATTATTATTATTACAACTTATTATTACGTAGTAACGTAATAACTTACCATAGTTTTTCATATTAGAATTTTAGTAGTTAATTTGTGTGTTAGCTGCTAAGTATGAACATTATTACAGTTTGAAGGATAGGATGGCAACCAGATAGGAAACATTATTACAACAATAACCAATCGGGTTCCAGCAGTGGAGGAAACAATGGCAACCGGATAGGATGTTCCTACAAAGCTTTTATGGCCTGCAAACCCAATGAGTTTGAAGGAACCGAAGGACCCGTTGGACTAAAGCGGTGGACAGAGAAGGTTGAAGCTGTGTTCGCAATCAGCAACTGCGCAGAAGAGGATAAAGTTAAGTATGCCACACATACTTTTAGGGGTACTGTTTTGACATGGTGGAATAACTACATGGATTACGTAGGACAGAATACCGCCTACGCACTTCTATGGTCCGCTTTCAAGTACATGATGACGGAAGAGTACCGTCCCAGAACCGAAATCAACAAGCTCAAGGCAGAGCTTAAAGCACTGATAACCCAAGGGTTAGATGTCACTACCTACGAGCGACGTTTCAATGAACTGGTTTTAATGTGTCCTGGAGCATTTGAGGACGAAGAAGCAAAAATTGAAGCATTCATAAATGGGTTGTCGGAACGAATCCAAGAGCACGTAGGTGCTAACGACCATGCAACAATGCAGAAAGTGAGCTGTATAGCCCACAAATTGATAGGCCAAATTACAGGAAGGATAAAGAAAGAGGCGGCCGAGGAGGCCATAATGAAACAGGGAAAGAGAAAATGGGAGGAAAGCGGTGACCAGGGTCACCAGTACAATAACAACAATCAAAACAACAACTACAACAACAATCGCAACCACCCCAACAACAATAATCGCAACAACAACCGCAACAATAACCGCAACAACCATCCCAATAATAATAACAACAACAACAATCCCAATCACAACAATAACAACAACAAACGTCTCAACAACAATAACCCTAACAACAACAACAACAACAACAACAACGACAACAAAAAGCAAAGGACTATATGCCCAAGGTGTGATACATTTCATCTGGAATGGTTTTGTAGAGAATTATGTACCAAGTGCAATAGGAATGGCCATATTGCGGCAAAATGTGAAGTCTACGGACCAAATAGAAACAGAGGAGTAAATAATGCTGGAACAAATAATAACGGCGTTGTTTGCTATGGATGTGGAAAACTGGGCCATACCATAAACTAGTGCCAGAATGGAAATAGGCAAGGTCGTGGGAGAGCTTTCAACATTAATGGGGAAAAAGCACAGGAAGACCCGGAACTTGTTACGGGTACGTTTCTTATCAACAATACACCTGCTTATGTTTTATTTGATTCGGGTGCCGATAGAAGTTATATGAGTAGAGAATTTTGTGCCAAATTAAATTGCCCGTTAACGCCTTTAGATAAAAAGTGTATAGTTGAAGTAGCAAACGGTAAACTAATTAAGGTTGATAAAATTTTCCAAAATCAAAAAATTAGTTTAGTTAGCGAAACGTTTGCAATTGATTTAATACCGGTGGAATTGGGAAGCTTCGACATAATTATTGGAATGGACTGGATGTCCAAGGTGAAAGCCGAAGTTGTTTGTCATGAGAAGGCGATTCGCATTCCGAGAGAAGACGGATTACCCTTAATGGTGTACGGAGAAAGGGGTAATGCCAAATTAAATCTTATTAGTAGTTTGAAGGCGCGCAAACTAATAAGAAAAGGTTGCTACGCCGTACTAGCATACGTCGAGAAGGTTGAAAAAGAAGAAAAGAAAATCAATGACGTTCCCATTGCAAGAGAATTTCCTGAGGTGTTTTCGGACGAATTACCGGGACTACCTCCACACCGATCCGTTGAATTCTAAATAGATCTTGTACGAGGAGCCGCACCAATAGCTTGTGCTCCATATAGACTTGTGCCCACCAAAATGAAAGAATTACAAAGTCATCTACAAGAATTATTAGAACGTGGTTTTATCCGACCGAGTACGTCACCATGGGGAGCTCCAATTTTGATCGTTAAAAAGAAAGATGGGTCTTTTCGCATGTGTATCAATTACCGTGAGCTGAACAAAGTAACCATCAAAAACCGATACCCTTTACCCCGAATCGACGATCTATTTGATCAACTCCAAGGTTCGAGCGTATACTCCAGAATCGACTTAAGGTCGGGTTATCATCAACTGAGGGTTAAAGAAGCCGATATACCAAAAACAGACTTCAGAACTCGTTATGGCCATTACGAATTCATGGTTATGCCATTTGGTTTAACCAATGCACCCGCAGATTTCATGGACCTCATGCGCCGAGTATGTAGTCCATATTTAGATAAGTTTGTTATTGTCTTTATTGATGACATTCTTATCTATTCGAAGAATAACCAAGAACACGAACAACACTTGAGACTTGTGTTAGAATTGTTAAGAAAAGAACAGCTTTATGTAAAATTCTCTAAGTGCGCTTTTTGGTTAAATGAAGTACAATTTCTTAGCCACGTAGTCAGTAGTAATGGAATCAAAGTTGATCCCGCCAAGATTGAAACCATCAAAAATTGGAAAACCCCGAAAACTCCAACGCAAATACGTCAATTTTTGGGTCTAGCCGGTTATTATAGGAGATTTATTCAAGATTTCTCCCGAATAGCCAAACCTTTAACTGCCTTGACACATAAGGGGAAGAAGTATGAATGGACTTCCGAACAAGAGGGTGCCTTCCAATTGTTGAAAAAGAAGTTGACTACGACACCTATTTTATCGTTACCTGATGGAATGGAAGATTTTATTATTTACTGCGATGCATCAAGAATGGGTTTTGGGTGTGTTCTTATGCAACGGAAGAAGGTGATTGCATATGCTTCTCGACAACTCAAAATTCATGAACAAAACTACACCACACATGATCTGGAATTGGGCGCCGTTGTTTTTGCATTAAAGATGTGGAGACATTATCTATATGAGGTCAAGTTTATCATATACACCGACCACAAAAGTCTTCAACATATTTTAAATCAAAAGCAACTAAACATGAGGCAGCGTAGATGGGTTGAGCTGCTAAATGATTATGATTGTGAAATCCGTTACCACCCGTGGAAAGCGAATGTGGTAGCCGATGCCTTGAGTCAAAAGGAAAGAGAATCTATTCGAGTAAAAGCTATGAACATGATTATTCATACTAATCTTACTACTCGAATAAAAGAGGCACAACAGGAGGTTTTGAAGGAAGGAATTTTTGGAAGGGAAATACCCAAAGGATTAGAAAAATAGCTTAATATTCGGGAAGACGGAACCAGGTATTTAGCTGAAAGAATTTGGGTACCAAATCTAACGACCCGCCAAAATCGCTATTGACGCGGTACGTTATCTACGGTCCCACAGCGAGGTTTCGACCTCTATATGATACGTTATGATAAAACATTGCATTCATTTAAAAAAAACTTACTTTCTATACATAGAAAGTTTACCAAAATATAGACATATCCCAAATATATATGACAACTTATACAAAATAACTAAATCATCAATTTATTTAATAACAGATTATAACATTAATATTTGAATGCAATGTCTTTTTGAAAATATGGCATAAAAGACTCCATGCAGCACCTTGAGCAAATAGCAAGCAAACAGCGGAAGCACTTTTGAAAGACCTGAGAATAAACATACTAAAAGTGTCAACCAAAAGGTTGGTGAGTTCATAGGTTTATCGTAACAACCGTTATCAATAGTTTCAATAGACCACAAGATTTCATAATCATAAACATAATACACTCGCAAGTGTATGTAAAGCATTCTAAGTGGTTGAGCACTTGGTAACCATACTTAACATTTAATCAACGTCGCATATTCCCTTTATTATGAAATCACACTACACCGTACCAAGTGTAGTTACCGAAACGAAGTACTGTGCATCCGTTGAATACTGGTCGTCCAGTCCGGTTGGGGTTGTCAGGCCCGATAGATCTATCAACAGTATTCGCGTTTACAATACCCATGTAAATAGTAGTTACCAAGCTACAGGGAAGTATGCTAGTGGTACAACTCAACGTAGAATATATTTTTAAGTACTTGTGTCTATTTTGTAAACATTTATAAAAGCAGCGCATGTATTCTCATCCCAAAAATATATATTGCAAAAGCAATTAAAAAGGGAGCAAATGAAACTCACCTTTGTAGCCCAATAAACAATTCACGTAGATGTAACCAATACTCGGAATGCAAGTAACCGTAGACCTCATCCTAAAGAATATATGTTGGTTAATAAATGTCTAACAAGCTAGGTCAGGTCATAGGGTTCGTATAGTCCTATTGCTCAAGTCCGACTCATAAATTTATCAAAATTTAGCAAAAGTCAACAAAAGTCAACGCAAGTCAAAGTAAGTCAAATGTAAGTCAAACGCAAGTCAAACACAGTCAACATGATTAACACAAGTCAACAACCGCATAAAATTACACAAGTTGATCAAGTAGTCAAACATAGGTCAAACTTAAGTTATTCATTTTTACTTAGAAAAATTTATATTATTTACATATATGTATTTTTTAGTATTTTGCAGCTGATTCCGGGTCCCACCAAATTTGATATAATAACTTAGGGCATGACCATTGGAAATTATGTCATCCCACCTATCTATAGACAGTTTATTTGACAAAAATAGAGTTACAGTTTTAAAGTTATGACCTCGCGAAAAAAGTCTCCCGAAACAAAAATGCTGATCAGCGACGATTGCCCATTTTCTCGCTTGTTTTATACCTGTTTAGCCTCAACAAAATTATACAAATAATATATCGTTTTAAAGCTTGTCGCAAATACTTTCAATACCATATAATAGTTTTTATCTAAACTTAACTGATTTCAACTTGCGAGTCCTCAAAGTAGGTCCAAGAGTCATTTTGACAATTTTGTTAAAATACTAAAATTTTCGGTTGACGATCCAAATTTGAATCCGGCTGACCTGACTTAACCAAATTTTTATCACAACTCAAAAATGACATTTTAGATGTGTTGGTGACTTTCGTTTTCCAAAATTATGCATACGGGTCAATTTATGCACGTTTGACCCGAATGAGTCATAAAACTTTCTTTAAACCAAATTTGACCCAAACTCATTTTTAAAGCACCAAAACTTGCAAACATACTTAAATCAATATACGGGATGTGTTACATACCTTTGGTTCTTAAAATTTCGCATATGGGTCAAAGTAGGCTCGTATGACCCAAATGGGTCATAAACACCCATTTTGACCAAAACATGCCACAACTTATTTTTTAAACACCACAACCTTTAAACTTACTTAAATCGACGTTTGGGACTTTTCTACACTGACCGTTACCCATTTTGACCCATTAAACCCATTTGGTCAAAGAAAGTCAATTGCACATATTATTTAGCTTAAATAATGTAGTCAACTTCCAGAATTTTTATAAAAATAAGTACAGGTCCATTTGACTTGAAATACACGCCAAAATCTCCGAAATTTAGTCGACTATAACATATCCGAAGCACAACCTCTAACCCTAAACAGAAATCTCGCAGTGACTAAAAATGTACCAGGCTTTAATGCTGAATCGTTTCGGTACTCATGTATAAACTTTGAAAAATCATATCAAATCCAAAAAGTATCCAAATGACGCATTTCTGGAGTCTAAACTTATTAATTTTTCGATACGCACGCAACCGTGAACCTAGAATTCTGAGATCAGGTGGCACGCATCCCAATGAAACTGTTCTGTCCGGTTTTAAATAATATAAAATTCTAACTTTGATTTGGCCATAGATTTTGACTCTTTTATCGGAATTAGACAATATCTAAATGAAAACCAAATGTTTTTTTTCACAAGCAATACAACTATATACCTCTCCGGACCTGAATATATAGCATACTTTCCCAGATTCACAGTTTCAAATACGAATTTTTAAACCGAAATAAATTTTTAAGCATCAAAATCACAAACCTTTAATTAACCATAACGAGGGCTATACATATCCGATTAACATGAATCTTAAGTCTATATTGGGTGTTTTTCAATTATCTATACATCTAACATCAGTTCAGAAACTTAATCATAAAGCATTCATCTCAAAAAATTCGGATTCATAGCAAGATCACATGAAAACTTCAATTTAACATATCGGGAGCATACGATAACGAAATCAATTGATTCTTGAGCCTAAAATTAGTAGTTTTTCAATAGTAATCCATCTACATACTTATATTTACAGATAAAAAAGTCAAAATTCCAGAAACATGGCAAAATAATTCGGATTTCATGTAATTTCATGTTAAACTTCAATTAATCATACCGGAAGCAATTCTAAACGAAATCAAGTGATTCTCGAGCCTAAAATTAATAGTTTTTCACAAGGATTTCATTTATAAGTATTTCATAAACTGAAAATATCATATTCATATCAGTAGCATACCATTCAAATTCGTGATTCATCAACAAGTCAACAAATGATCAAATTAACGAACAATATCATGCATACATACAAAGGCTTGAGCACTAGACACTATATCTACCCTAATATATAACAAAAATATGAAAACTAGAAAATTAGAGTTTTTAAAACTTACACAAATCAAGAAATTGTTGGTATGGCTGAGTAGAGCTCTTCGAGAGGAGTCCGAATATGTAAACGATTTTATGATCAAGTGATTTCTTGAAGGTGTTTATAAGGAAAGAAGATCGATGATGATGATAAATAGTAATGGGTATTTTAAGGAGAGAGTCTATGTACGTGTGTGTTAGATGAAATGAATTAGGTTTAATAATATAGATGGGATAAAGAGTCTCGGGTGAAACATCTATCTCAATTATTGATATCACGGACGTAATAATGTGTAGTCACGGGTATAATAATTAAACACGGGTATTACTATGTAATCACGGGTTATAATTAAATTTTTATCCGATATCTAAAACCCAATGTATTTTATTTTAATATGATTCAATAATTGGTAAATTTTTATATTTATAAAATACATTTACATATATATTGTTCGAAACCTTTTAAATTCTAGACATCGTACCTAGTTGGTGTTTTTCATAAATACTTATTTAATATATTTTTAAACTAAATAATATATGTCTTTTATTGAAAATATAAGTGTTTAAAATAATCCCCCGAGTTTAATTTAAGAGTATACTAATTAATTAAAATGATTTTAGAACTCAATTATTGTAAAGTATAATATTTATATTAAGTACTCATACGTTTCGTTCTCTGGAAAAAAAATTATTTTATTTTATTATTATTTTATTTATTTATTATTTTTTTTCTGGTTACACTAATTGTAGTGTTTTATTTAACACCTATAAAACTTATGAAATAATATATATATATTTTAAAAAAAAATTGCGTGGAAAAACGTTGAATTTAACAGACAGTTGTTAAGTTTTTAACGGAAAAAGTTGGGTTGTTACATTACCTACCCCTTAAAGAAAATTTCGTCCCGAAATTTTGGTTGGTGTGATTAAACGGCGTTTAGGAAACAAGTGAGGATAGATTGTTCATCTTGACGTAGTAAGATCGAGCATCTTGTAGTTAAGTATGAAAGTTGGGTAAAACGGAATCATGTTCCTTTAATGACGAATACCTTCGGATGAACTGTTCGGAGTACAAGAATGATATGAAAAATACGTAAAATCATATGTGACTTCAAATGATGTCACATATAGAGTCTTAGTATATTCAGATGTCAGCAGAGAAAATAAAGGAGTCATGTAACATGATACATGGTAAGGGTAAGATTGATCAAACTTTACCACCATCACGTTCCATTAGAACTTCCGCATGACTTACTGTAATATAATCACGCGATCAACTGTCATCATATTGCACTAACTCATGCTTCTATTCCAACATTACTCCAGAATATTTATGGATATAAAACTCAAGTGTCGTTTTCCAGAATTTATAAATCAAAATGATTTAAAAAAAAAAAGGTGCACTAAAAATAGTACGAGAATATAATATTATAATTGATAATATTGAAAGGGAACGTCATAAGAATGTCTTGGAAAATATGAAGAATCTTTGTACGTCGGAAATGATGCCTTTCGGTTCACAAATCGTGATGTTCGGAATTTCTTAATCGAAGCACATAAGCACATAATATATCACAAATGATAACTCACGTAGGAATGTCGGAAATTTCGAAAGTCCTGAATGACGCTTCCTGGCTTCACTAATCGGGGCGTTAAAAATGAACTCGTATGAGCAGGAAAAGTCTTGAAATCGAAAAGAGAAATACTTTCTCACCGATAGTAGTAATAATGTTATATTAAAGTTAGAATATGCACATAATCACATATAAGTATAACGACACGGTTCTAGACTAGATCACTAATGTATCCTAACGGTCCAAGTCAGACACACTAATGCATCTAATTCCCTAGAACCACCGCTCTGATACCATCTCTAACGACCCGCCAAAATCGCTATTGACGCGGTACGTTATCTACAGTCCCACAGCGAGGTTTCGACCTCTATATGATACGTTTTGATAAAACATTGCATTCATTTAAAAAAAAAAACATACTTTCTATACATAGAAAGTTTACCAAAATATAGACATATCCCAAATATATATGACAACTTATACAAAATGACTAAATCATCAATTTATTTAATAACAGATTATAACATTAATATTTGATTGCAATGTCTTTTTGAAAATATGGCATAAAAGACTCCATGCAGTACCTTGAACAAATAGCAAGCAAACAGCGGAAGCACTTTTGAAAGACCTGAGAATAAACATGCTAAAAGTGTCAACCAAAAAGTTGGTGAGTTCATAGGTTTATCGTAACAACCGTTATCAATAGTTTCAATAGACCACAAGATTTCATAATCATAAACATAATACACTCGCAAGTGTATGTAAAGCATTCTAAGTGGTTGAGCACTTGGTAACCATACTTAACATTTAATCAACGTCGCATATTCCCTTTATTATGAAATCTCACTACACCGTACCAAGTGTAGTTACCGAAACGAAGTACTGTGCAACCGTTGAATACTGGTCGTCCAGTCCGGTTGGGGTTGTCAGGCCCGATAGATCTATCAACAGGATTCGCGTTTACAATACCCATGTAAATAGTAGTTACCAAGTTACAGGGAAGTATGCCAGTGGTACAACTCAACGTAGAATATATTTTTAAGTACTTGTGTCTATTTTGTAAACATTTATAAAAGCAGCGCATGTATTCTCAGCCCAAAAAAATATATTGCAAAAGCAATTAAAAAAGGAGCAAATGAAACTCACCTTTGTAGCCCAATAAACAATTCACGTAGATGTAACCAATACTCGGAATGCAAGTAACCGTAGACCTCATCCTAAAGAATATATGTTGGTTAATAAATGTCTAACAAGCTAGGTCAGGTCATAGGGTTCGTATAGTCCTATTGCTCAAGTCCGACTCATAAATTTATCAAAATTTAGCAAAAGTCAACAAAAGTCAACGCAAGTCAAAGTAAGTCAAATGTAAGTCAAACGCAAGTCAAACACAATCAACATGATTAACACAAGTCAACAACCGCATAAAATTACACAAGTTGATCAAGTAGTCAAACATAGGTCAAACTTAAGTTATTCATTTTTACTTAGAAAAATTTATATTATTTACATATATGTATTTTTTAGTATTTTGCAGCTGATTCTGGGTCCCACTAAATTTGATATAATACCTTAGGTCATGACCATTGGAAATTATGTCATCCCACCTTTCTATAGACAGTTTATTTGACAAAAATGGAGTTACGGTTTTAAAGTTATGACCTCGCGAAAACAGTCTCCCGAAACAAAAAATGCTGATAAAATTTTTGTTAAGTGTTCAAAATCAGCAACGATTGCCCATTTTCTCGCTTGTTTTATACCTGTTTAGCCTCAACAAAATTATACAAATAATATATCGTTTTAAAGCTTGTCACAAATACTTTCAATACCAAATAATAGTTTTTATCTAAACTTAACTGATTTCAACTTGCGAGTCCTCAAAGTAGGTCCAAGAGTCATTTTGACAATTTTGTTAAAATACTAAAATTTTCGGTTGACGATCCAAATTTGAATCCGGCTGACCTGACTTAACCAAATTTTTATCACAGCTCAAAAATGACATTTTAGATGTGTTGGTGACTTTCGTTTTCCAAAATTATGCATATGGGTCAATGTATACACGTTTGACCCGAATGAGTCATAAAACTTTCTTTAAACCAAATTTGACCCAAACTCATTTTTAAAGCACCAAAACTTGCAAACATACTTAAATCAATATACGGGATGTGTTACATACCTTTGGTTCTCAAAATTTCGCATATGGGTCAAAGTAGGCTCGTATGACCCAAATGGGTCATAAACACCCATTTTGACCAAAACATGCCACAACTTATTTTTTAAACACCACAACCTTTAAACTTACTTAAATCGACGTTTGGGACTTTTCTACACTGACCGTTACCCATTTTGACTCATTAAACCCATTTGGTCAAACAAAGTCAATTGCACATATTATTTAGCTTAAATAATGTAGTCAACTTCCAGAATTTTTATAAAAATAAGTACAGGTCCATTTGACTTGAAATACGCGCCAAAATCTCCAAAATTTAGTCGACTATAACATATCCGAAGTACAACCTCTAAACCTAAACAGAAATCTTGCAGTGACTAAAAACGTACCAGGCTTTAATGCTGAATCGTTTCGGTACTCATGTATAAACTTTGAAAAATCATATCAAATCCAAAAAGTATCCAAATGACGCGTTTCTGGAGTCTAAACTTATTAATTTTTCGATACGCACGCAACCGTGAACCCAGAATTCTGAGATCAGGTCCCACGCATTCCAATGAAACTGTTCTGTCCGGTTTTAAATAATATAAAATTCTAACTTTGATTTGGCCATAGATTTTGACTCTTTTATCGGAATTGGACAATATCTAAATGAAAACCAAATTTTTTTTTTTCACAAGCAATACAACTATATACCTCTCCGGACCTGAATATATAGCATACTTTCCCAGATTCACAGTTTCAATTACGAATTTTTAAACCGAAATAAATTTTTAAGCATCAAAATCACAAACCTTTAATTAACCATAACGAGGGCTATACATATCCGATTAACATGAATCTTAAGTCTATCTTGGTTGTTTTTCAATTATCTATACATCTAACATCAGTTCACAAACTCAATCACAAAGCATTCATCTCAGAAAATTCGGATTCATAGCAAGATCACATGAAAACTTCAATTTAACATATCGGGAGCATACGATAACGAAATCAATTGATTCTTGAGCCTAAAATTAGTAGTTTTTCAATAGTAATCCATCTTCATACTTATATTTACAGATAACAAAGTCAAAATTCCATAAACATGGCCAAACAATTCGGATTTCATGTAATATCATGTTAAACTTCAATTAATCATACCGGAAGTAATTCTAAACGAAATCAAGTGATTCTTGAGCCTAAAATTAATAGTTTTTCACAAGGATTTTATTTATAAGTATTTCATAAACTGAAAATATCATGTTCATATCAGTAGCATACCATTCAAATTCGTGATTCATCAACAAGTCAACAAATGATCAAATTAACGAACAATATCATGCATACATACAAGGACTTGAGCACTAGACACTATATCTACCCTAATATATAACAAAAATATGAAAACTAGAAAATTAGAGTTTTTAAAACTTACACAAATCAAGAAATTGTTGGTATGGCTGAGTAGAGCTCTTCGAGAGGAGTCCGAATATGTAAACGATTTTATGATCAAGTGATTTCTTGAAGGTGTTTATAAGGAAAGAAGATCGATGATGATGATAAATAGTAATGGGTATTTTAAGGAGAGAGTCTATGTACGTGTGTGTTAGATGAAATGAATTAGGTTTAATAATATAGATGGGATAAAGAGTCACGGGTGATAAATCTATCTCAATTATTGATATCACGGACGTAATAATGTGTAGTCACGGGTATAATAATTAAACACGGGTATTACTATGTAATCACGGGTTATAATTAAATTTTTATCCGATATCTAAAACCCAATGTATTTTATTTTAATATGATTCAATAATTGGTAAATTTTTATATTTATAAAATACATTTACATATATATTGTTCGAAACCTTTTAAATTCTAGACATCGTACCTAGTTGGTGTTTTTCATAAATACTTATTTAATATATTTTTAAACTAAATAATATATGTCTTTTATTGAAAATATAAGTGTTTAAAATAATCCCCCGAGTTTAATTTAAGAGTATACTAATTAATTAAAATGATTTTAGAACTCAATTATTGTAAAATATAATATTTATATTAAGTACTCATACGTTTCGTTCTCTGAAAAAAAAATTATTTTATTTTATTATTATTTTATTTATTTATTTATTATTTTTTTTTCTGGTTACACTAATTGTAGTGTTTTATTTAACACCTATAAAACTTATGAAATAATATATATATTTTTAAAAAAAAAATTAGCGTGGAAAAACGTTGAATTTAACAGACAGTTGTTAAATTTTTAACGGAAAAAGTCGGGTTGTTACACCAAAGAATGGAGAGTTGAGGAAAGTGGTACTAGATGAAGCACATAAAACCAGATATTCAATACATCCCGGAGCGGGGAAAATGTACCAAGACCTCAAGAGAAACTTTTGGTGGCCAGGAATGAAGGCCGATATAGCCACATATGTAGGAGCATGTTTGACTTGTTCTAAAGTCAAAGCTGAACATCAGAAACCATCGGGTCTACTCCTACAACCTAAAATCCCAGAATGGAAATGGGAAAACATTACCATGGATTTCATTGCTAAGTTACCAAGAACTGCAGGTGGTTATGATATGATTTGGGTAATAGTCGATCGTCTTACTAAGTCAGCACACTTTCTGCCAATAAAAAAAGAGGATGGTATAGAGAAATTAGCACGATTATACCTGAAAGAAGTCGTTTCTAGACATGGTATACCAATCTCTATTATCTCTGATCATGATAGCAGATTTACTTCCAGATTCTGGCAGGCATTACACGAAGCGTTGGAAACTCGTCTAGATTTAAGTACTGCCTATCATTCACAAACTGATGGGCAGAGTGAAAGGACGATTCAGACACTTGAAGACATGCTACGAGCATGTGTTATTGATTTTGGAAGCAGTTGGGATCGACATATACCGTTACCTGAGTTTTCCTACAACAACAGCTATCATTCTAGTATTGAGGCGGCACCATTCGAGGTACTTTATGGTAGGAAGTACAGGTCTCTGATTTGTTGGAGTGATGTGGGGGATAAACAAATTACAGGTCCAGAAATTATCCAAGAAACCACCGATAAAATCATTCAGATTCAGCAACGATTGAAAACAGCCCGGAGTCGACAAAAGAGCTATGCGGATGTTAGAAGAAAACCTTTAGAGTTTGAGGAAGGTGATATGGTTATGCTTAAGGTATCACCTTGGAAAGGTGTTATTCGTTTTGGAAAGCGGGGGAAATTGAGCCCAAGATACATTGGGCCATTCAAGATTGAAAAACGCATTGGGCCGGTGGCCTATCGACTTGAGCTACCTCCACAATTAGAAAAGATTCACAACACCTTCCATGTTTCAAACCTGAAGAAATGCCTAGCTACTGAAGATCTAATTATTCCTTTAGATGAGATTAAAATTGACGAGAAACTAAATTTCGTCGAAGAACCCGTCGAAATTATGGATCGTGAGGTCAAACGACTCAAACAAAGTAAGATACCAATCATTAAGGTTCGATGGAATGCTAGTAGAGGACCTGAATTCACTTGGGAACTAGAAGACCAAATGAAGCAGAAATATCCACATCTATTTCCCGATATCGAACGTTAATTAGGTACTATTCCAAATTTCGGGATGAAATTTAATTTAACGGGAGTGTACTGTAACGACCCGGATTTTTCCGCTAACATATACAAGATTAATATTTACATAATTAAATGTTTCCAACATGTTAATCAATCCAACTTGTTAAGACTTTTCTATTTGAAATGAATTTCATATAAACGTTTGGCCACCCAGTTTGTCTGACGATTCACGAACGTCATAACGTGTAATAATTATTTAATGGAATATATATATATATATATATATATATATATATATATATATATATATATATATATGGATATATATATTTATGAATTTTGAAAATAATTTCTAAGTACCTAATTAAGTATATTAACAATTGGTTATTTATATAAAATGAGACTACTAATTTAAAGACTTCGAAACAATATACATATATGTAACGTTTATCGACGTCTTAAACCCTAATTTAAACTAAATGTATATGTATTGTACTAAGATGTATTAATACACTTTTGAAAGACTTAAATACATATATCAACATACTTATACTCAACAAAGATAGTTATACTCATAATCTCATTCAATTCTATCAAGAATTCTACTCGTATTCATTCGGTATTTATACCCGTATCATACCCAGCTTCTAAACATATTTACTATTGGTATATACATACCAAATCATTAATCTTAGCAGCCCTCAATCAGTTGTTAGACATGTATAAACATGATGGAGACTTGTGGGAACCATCCTTTGTCATTAACCATGACTTATTTGTAACAAAACAAAACTATACATATCATATATCTATATCTATATTCACGTATGTATGTATGTGTATATATACACTTCTAATTTCATTTACATCTTCATTCTAACTCACTCTTAAACACATACTAAAAGTATTCAGCAACCTTTCATCATATATCTCATAAACCATTTCAAGAATCAAGCCTTAAACATCATAAGAAATTCCTTTCAAGAACACTTCAATAATCCTTCCAAGTGTACAAGTTTACTTCCAACCTTTCAATCCAACTCCACCACTCTTTAGGATCAAGAATTATACATCTTTTACAGTAGCTTTTCATCTTTTAATCAAGGTAAGAATCATATATAATCTTTGGTTCAATTTATATACTTATAACTATCTTAATTCAAGATAGAATTCTTATTCGAACTTTTGTTCATTCCATGTTCATATTTCAAGAGTTTCCAAGCCATCAAAGATACTTTTGATTCCAAGATTATTTCCTATCTTTTCCAGTAGCTTTATCCAAGTAACTTGAGGTAGTAACCTTATTCATAATCCTATTCGATTTATATTCATATATCTATCTTATTTTGAGTTTATAACTAATAACAACAAGAACATAGTTTAGATTATTTCTAAACTTGTTTGCAAATAAACTTAATCCTTCTAACTTGACTTTTAAAATGCTTCAACACATGTATTATGACAGTATGTCAAGCTGACATAAGGATATAAAACTTGTAAACACGAAGAACACCTTAAAATCGAATATACGCCGTCTTAGTCGAACGGGGGCTGTTTTGGGTTTAATTTTAAAAACCTATCTTAAACTTTGAATTAAAAGATTTCCTTTGGTAAAAAATCTTATTTTATATGGATATGAAATATATCCAAAATCTATGGTTAAACTCTAAGTGGAAGTATGTTTTTCAAAAGGGTCATCAAGATGTCGTTCTTACGATGGATATGACCATCTTCTCTTATTTGACACCTAAGCTGTATTTTTGACTATAAACCTATACTTTTTCTATTAAGTTATTAATTTTGAGTTCGATACGAAACCATGGCAACTCAAATCACTCAAAACGGATTTGTAACGAAGAAATTATGGGTAAAACAAAATTGGATATTTTTCTTAATTTTTAGCTACGAAAATGATTCATAAAAATGGATGCTAACCTTATCCTAGCTAACTTACCTTGTATTCTACATGTATTTATACATGTATAGTTCCCGAACTTATGGAAATACAATTTATAATAGTCGTGATTAAGTTCTACGACAATATATTATAGTCTTAATAAAGATCGTAAGGCACCATATATATATATGACTTGATCACCGTGGATCCGTATACAGCGTTTTGACATATAATTTTGATTTCTTCTATATATATTATTGGAACGAACTATAAGACACCATTGGCAGTAATTTCAATTTAGCTGTGGGTCAAAGTGGATTCCAAAATATTATATACTTTGAGTTGTGATCGAGCCTGAGACATGTATACAATGGGTCGCGGATTGTTTCAGACAATATACATATTATGTATCTTATTATATTAAGACAATATATTATAGTGTCAGTGAATTCTAACACAATATACACATTTATATATATATATATATATATATATATATATATATATATATATATATATATATATATATATATATACTGTTAGACGATTGGACTATTGGACTATTGGACTATTGCACTACGAACGTTGGACTACTAACAATGGACTTATCACAAGTATCATAAGTATGGAATATTAACTTTATATATATATCTTGACACAAGAATATTATTATTAGGTTCGTGAATTTGTCAAAGGCCAAGTCTTATCACCATCTATTCGAAAATCATCACAAGTGAGTTATAGTCCCATTTTTACTATCTAAATTATTTTGGGATGAGAATACATGCAAAATTTATAAATGTTTTACAAAATAAGCACAAGTTCATGGAAAAACATTCTACGATTGTTTTGTTATACCGGATATCTGTACTTATTATTATTATGCTTGGTAACCTAAGAATTAGTGAAAAACACTAATTGACGCGAATCCTAAAGGTAGATCTACGGGCAACAACCACCCCCAATTTTGAATAGTGGAAATGCTTTAGTACTTTGAAGGGTTCTTGTCATACATTTGAATAGTGGAATGTATGTTGCCAGATATCTTAAGCACTCCATGTTAAGGTCGGTTACCAGGCGACTCATCGTATGAATGATTTTTGCAGTTGTAAAGATCCTGCGCATTTAATTAAATGAAATCTTGTCGCTTATTAAATGTTATGATTATTATATAGAAATTAAACCTATGACTCACCAACATTTTTTTGACATTTTAAGCATGTTTATTCTCAGGTGAATATTAAAAACGCTTCCGCTGTCGTATGCCAACCCAAGGTCAAGATTTGGAGTCGGCATAATTGTTTATATTGTTTAAACTTGCATTCGGAGTATTTGTTGTACTATATTTGATCATATTGTAATGGGTTGTGTAAAAACTTATTTATTTGAGGAGATTGTCTTTGGTAGACAATCTAAATTATGTCATTAAGACCTTTATTCAACAATAAAGGTTATGGTTGTTTTTAAAAACGAATGCAAGATTTGAAAAACGTCTCATATAGAGGTCAAAACCTCGCAAAGAAACCAATTAATATGAAATGTTTATAATTAATATGAATGGGGCATTTCACTTTAGTACTTCGATTTATACATATACTGATTGCGGCAGCCGGTATATGGCATACTGATTGCGATGTGCCGGTATGCGGGGCATATTCTATATGCATCCTTGTTAGTTCGGTTACCAGGTGTTCACCATATGAATAATTTTTATCTCTATGCAGTTTGCGAAATGCCTGATATGAGATGTATATTTATGGAAAAATGAAATCTTGTGGTCTATTAAAATTATGGAAATGATCGATTATGATAAACTAATGAACTCACCAACCTTTTGGTTGACACTTTTAAGAATGTTTATTCTCAGGTTTGAAAGAAATCTTTCGCTGTGCATTTGCTCATTTTAAAGATATTACTTGGAGTCATTCATGGCATATTTCAAAATACATTGCATTCGAGTCGTTGAGTTCAACAAGATTATTATTAAGTCATGTATAGTTTGGATATATTATGAAATGGTATGCATACATATCAACTTTCGTTGTAATGAAAGTTTGTCTTTTAAAAACGAATGCAATATTTGTAAAACTTATCATATTGAGGTCAAATACCTCGCAATGAAATCAATTATTATGCAATGTTTATAATCGATATGAACGGGGAATTTCAAAATTCATCACTACTAACGATCACGTCGATGGTGTCTATTGACTGACCATTTGGGATACGGTTTGCTGGATTTTCTGAAGAGTTATGACTTATTCTGACCAAAAGGATCCTGGCCCCCAGTCATTTGGCTATCTATTTGGTTTACTTGATAGCTTTAGAATCGTTACCCTAAGTTATATAACATCCAATCGTATTTATAGCAAACAAACGAATACTATTAAGAAACTTATAACACAAGAACAATAAGAACAAAGATGATGATGACAATGATCCAGGACCAAACCTTACCTATATTAGGTTGATTGCTTTGGACTTTAGCTTGTTTCTTTGGTATTACTTATTTGGATTCTTTTGCACTAAGGTAAGTTCATAGTCCAGCTTTTCTAATGTTCTAACTATTTTTTAATATTGAGATGAGAATACTTGTTTATGTATAACCGTTTTACCACGTAGACACGGGTAACTAAAACATGTAGTGCATGAGTTACAGACCGAAAAGCCCTTAGTTTGAATATGTTAAATCACTTATGTAAGCGTGAATCATATGGACAGATCTGTTGGGTTTTGACAGACCCCATCCTACCTTAACGGAGGTGCATGTTATTTCGTAAATAATACACTTGGTCGGTATACCCCATTATAAGGTAAACCGACGACGTGTATGTTACCATGCGCAGTGTTAAGCTTCATATTTCGAGTGCTTGTGTAAAATACACTATTTTTCTTGATTTATAAAAACAAAAATCTCGTGGTCTATGCCTTTATTTATTTACTTAAACCCATGAATTCACGCAACCGTTGTGTTAACTTTTAGCATGCTATTCTCAGGTAATTAGCTGTACCTATCGCTTCCGTAAAAAGTGACTATTTAGAGGTCAAGAATGGAATCAATAGAGTCTTTTGAAACTATCATTTAGCATTCATATTTTTACTTATTGTTTCGTACATTTACTTACTTTGTTTACTTGACTTGTTTTGTTAAGAGATAGGTAAGACAATTATTACTCTGATTTTAATAAATGATTGCTATGTTTTTAAAAACGTTGCATATAGAGTACATCGACTAGACTTTGACCTCTTGGTAACACGCTGCGTCATGACATATTATGACGGGGTGTTACAGTTGGTATCTGATAATGCTAAAAACGAACATATATTTCATAGCATTATCCCTCAAGAAAGACAAGCTTTTAGTTGCAATTGTTCTATTTACAAGTGATATTCGTTTAAATAATAAAAGGTGAAGACAAAAGACAGATTCGACGAATTGAAGACGCAAACGACCAAAAAGCTCAAAAGTACAAAGTACAATCAAAGAGGTTCCAATTATTGATGAGAAACGTCTCAAAATTACAAGAGTACAAGATTCGAAACGCAAAATTCAAGATATTAAATTGTACACAAGGACGTTCGAAAATCCGAAACCGGGACCAGAGTCAACTCTCAATGCTCGACGCAACGGACTAAAAATTACAAGTCAACTATGCACATGAATATAATATAATATATAATTAATTCTTAAAATTAATATATATATATATATATATATATATATATATATATATATATATATATTATATTATATTATATTATATTATAAAAACCGTCGGCAGAAGAAAACAACAACATGTGAGCCTCCCCAGTTGGCCATGCGATCGCATGGCCTTGAAGAGCAAAACTCATGCGATCGCATGAGCCCCTTTTCCAGCCCACATGCCTATAAAATTCGCAGTTTGGTGAACATCAAACACATCTTTTTCTCCTCATTCATCATACGATATATATATATATATATATATATATATATATATATATATATATATATATATATATGTATATTATTTTAATTTTAATTTTAATTTCTAATAATAAGGGTATGTTAGTGAATGTTGTAAGGGTGTAAGTCGAAATTCTGTCCGTGTAACGCTACGCTATTTTTAATCATTGTAAGTTATGTTCATCCTTTTTAATTTAATGTCTCGTAGCTAAGTTATTATTATGCTTATTTAAAACAAAGTAATCATGATGTTGGGCTAATTACTAAAATTGGGTAATTGGGCTTTGTACCTTAATTGGGGTTTGGACAAAAGAACGACACTTGTGGAAATTAGACTATGGGCTATTAATGGGCTTTATATTTGTTTAACTAAATGATAGTTTGTTAATTTTAATATAAAGATTTATAATTGGACGTCCCTATAAATAACCATATACACTCGATCAGACACGATGGGCGGGATATTTATATGTACGAATAATCGTTCATTTAACCGGACACGGGAATGGATTAATAGTCTATAGAATTATTAAAACAGGGGTGAAATTATGTACAAGGACACTTGGCGTAATTGTTAACAAAGTATTAAAACCTTGGATTACACGCAGTCGATATCCTGGTGTAATTATTAAACAATGTATTAAGACCTTTTTAGAGTTTAAGTCCCCAATTAGTTGGAATATTTGACTTCGGATATAAGGATAATTTGACGAGGACACTCACACTTTATATTTATGACTGATGGACTGTTATGGACAAAAACCAGACGGACATATTAAATAATCCAGGACAAAGAACAATTAACCCATGAGAATAAACTAAAATCAACACGTCAAACATCATGATTACGGAAGTTTAAATAAGCATAATTCTTTTATTTCATACATAATTCCTTTATTTTCATATTTAATTACACTTCTAATTATCACATTTTTATTTATTGTCATTGTATTTTATTGCACTTTTAATTATCGCACTTTTTAATTATCACAATTTTATTTCATCGCATTTTTATTTATTGCAATTTCATTATCGTTATTTATTTTACGCTTTAAATTAAGTCTTTTATTTATTATTTAATATTTTTACATTAGGTTTTAACTGCGACTAAAGTTATAAAAATCGACAAACCGGTCATTAAACGGTAAAAACCCCCTTTTTATAATAATAATATTACTTATATATATTTGTATTTTTATAAGATAAAACTAATATAGCGTTAAGCTTTGTTTAAAAGATTTCCCTGTGGAACGAACCAGACTTACTAAAAACTACACTACTGTACGATTAGGTACACTGCCTATAAGTGCTGTAGCAAGGTTTAGGTATATCCATTCTATAAATAAATAAATATCTTGTGTAAAATTGTATCATATTTAATAGTATTTCCTAGTAAAATATACACTATTTCCTAGTACACCTCGCATAACACCAAGTATTTTTGGCGCCGCTGCCAGGGAAGCTTTTCTGCTTAAACGTCGGAAGCGCAACGCTATATATATATAAAAAAAATTTATTAATTTTTAGTTTACTTTTATAAAAATAAGTTTTTGTAAAAATACGTTTTAAATATTCAAAAATATAAAAAGAAAAAGAAAAATATAAATATTTTTAAGAGTTTATTAAATATATAAGTTCTATAAAAGTTTCTTTGTCTTTATTTTATAAAAAAATAATTTTATTTAATTTATATAAATATATTATAATTATATAAAACAAAAAATTTAAAACAGAAAATTAAAAAAAAAATATTAAAACTCGAGGCCCGTACTGTAGCAGCCCGTAACCTGGCCCAAAACCCTGGCTCATGCGATCGCATGAGCCCGAAGGCAATTTCTCATGCGATCGCATGAGTGTGTCTGACACACCAACAGGAAACCCTATTCTGCATTAATTACGGAGTATATATTATTATTATTATCTAAACCCTAATTAGGGTTGTTTTTTAATATTAATATTTAGTTTAAGTTTTTATTAATTAATTTATATATTTAGTTTAATTAGTTTTAATAAATTACAAATTTAATAGTTTTATAAAATAAATAATATAAAAATAATATTTTTATAAAAATTGTACTTTTTACAACTTTAAGTATATTTTTATATGTTGTACCCCTTTTTATCGTTTTAGCGTAATTTTTGTATTTTTCGCTCATATTTAGTTTTAAGACATAGTTTTTGCCATAGTTATTTTTACTTCTAGATTTTTAGGCTTTGCCGTAAAATCCCTTAAGTGCTTTTTCTTTAGACTAAGATCTAGGTGCTTTAGAATTTTGCGACGCTGTTTTTATATTTTAGCACCTTATTAAGATATTGCCATTTGGGATATAGTTTTTCTTTTAAGCTTTAATTTTTTTAGACGCAATTTTTAATTCTTAGTTTTTAGTGCCTTTTTAAGTTTAGACGCGCTACTTTCTTATTTTCATTTTTCGACGCCTATTATTTTTCGACCTTTTATTTTTCGACGTTTTTTGACGCGCTCTTTTTCTTTCTTATTTATCGACATTCTAGTTTTAGGACTTAGATTTTTTTTCCATTTTTTCTCTAAAATTTCTTTAAATTACGAAAAATTATTTGAAGTGGTTAAATTGATAGACATCAAAATTTTCTGGTTCGTAGTAATAGTTGGATTTGTACGTGGACCGGGTTATTGGAGCCAAACAGTACTCAATTATATTGAGACCAAACGAATCGTGCCCCTCTGCTGCATCTTTTGGCTATTCGAAACGTGGGCAAAATCAGAAAAGTCTATTAATTGGATAACTTATATAATTTTTCTTTCTTTTTAAAAACTAATAGGATATTCAGTGAATGCACCGAGCAAAACGTTCACCACCTTTTGTACGTTCACCACCTGTAACTCGATCAAGACATCTAGCAAATATTGTCGCCGTTGATTTTTCTTTAGAATCGTCATCCAGTCGACCAAGTACTCCAATTCAAATTTTCGATAATCCATTTTTTGAACCCGACCTCACAATTGAGAATCCGGAGAATATTCAGGGACAATTCATAGATCCTGAACCACTAATCGTTCCTCCGGAACCACCAATCATTCAAACAGAGATTGTCGAGGAACCAACCATTAAATCAGAATCCTCTAGTGATTCAGATTCAACAAATTCAATCATGGAGAATCTGGAACCTCTAAGTATGGAAGACCGAATGAGAGCTAAACGCACTGGTCAAGATTACGCAATTACTCAACCAGACATTAATGCGCCAGATTATGAAATCAATGGACAAATTCTACACATGGTGACTAATCAATGCCAATTTAGTGGTGCACCGAAGGAAGATCCAAATGAACATCTTCGTACCTTTAATAGGCTCTGCACTCTATTTAAAATAAGAGAAGTGGAGGATGAACAGATATATCTCATTTTATTTCTCTGGACTTTAAAGGGAGAAGCCAAAGATTGGTTGGAATCGTTACCTGAAGGGGCGATTGATACATGGGACGTTTTAGTTGAAAAATTTCTTAAACAATTCTTTCCGGCATCTAAAGCCGTGAGACTTCATGGAGAAATTGTTACGTTCACACAATAGCCAAATGAAACGTTATATGAAGCATGGACAAGATTTGGAAAGTTATTAAGAGGATGTCCGCAACATGGTTTATGTAGTGACCCGAACTTTTCCATGTTTATATATATTAATTGAGATTGATATTTACATGACTAAATGTTTCCAACATGTTAAGCAATCAAACTTGTTAAGACTTGATTAATTGAAATATGTTTCATATAGACAATTGACCACCCAAGTTGACCGGTGATTCACGAACATTAAAACTTGTAAAAACTATACGATGACATATATATGGTTATATATATAGTTAACATGTTTTTATTATAAGTATGTATCTCATTAGATATTTTAACAATGAGTTATATACATAAAAATGAGACTATTAATTTAAGAAACTCGAAAACGATATATATAACGATTATCGTTATAACAACGTCTTACTAGGTACATATGAATCATATTAAGATATTGATACACTTGGTTAATTATGTTAAATGATAAGTAAATATATTATTAAGTGTATTAACAATGAAATACATATGTAAAAATAAGACTACTAACTTAATGATTTCGAAACGAGGCATATATGTAACGATTATCGTTGTAACGACATTTAACTGTATATACATCATACTAAGATATATTATATATCATAATATCATGATAATATAATAATTTAACATCTCATTTGTTATAATAAACAATGGGTTAACAACATTCAACAAGATCGTTAACCTAAAGGTTTCAAAACAACATTTACATGTAACGACTAACGATGACTTAACGACTCAGTTAAAACGTATATACATGTAGTGTTTTAATATGTATTCATACACTTTTGAAAGACTTCAAGACACTTATCAAAATACTTCTACTTAACAAAAATGCTTACAATTACATCCTCGTTCAGTTTCATCAACAATTCTACTCGTATGCACCCGTATTCGTACTCGTACAATACACAGCTTTTAGATGTATGTACTATTGGTATATACACTCCAATGATCAGCTCTTAGCAGCCCATGTGAGTCACCTAACACATGTGGGAACCATCATTTGGCAACTAGCATGAAATATCTCATAAAATTACAAAAATATGAGTAATCATTCATGACTTATTTACATGAAAACAAAATTACATATCCTTTATATCTAATCCATACACCAACGACCAAAAACACCTACAAACACTTTCATTCTTCAATTTTCTTCATCTAATTGATCTCTCTCAAGTTCTATCTTCAAGTTCTAAGTGTTCTTCATATATTTTACAAGTTCTAGTTACATAAAATCAAGAATACTTTCAAGTTTGCTAGCTCACTTCCAATCTTGTAAGGTGATCATCCAACCTCAAGAAATCTTTGTTTCTTACAGTAGGTTATCATTCTAATACAAGGTAATAATCATATTCAAACTTTGGTTCAATTTCTATAACTATAACAATCTTATTTCAAGTGATGATCTTACTTGAACTTGTTTTCGTGTCATGATTCTGCTTCAAGAACTTCGAGCCATCCAAGGATCCGTTGAAGCTAGATCCATTTTTCTCTTTTCTAGTAGGTTTATCTAAGGAACTTAAGGTAGTAATGATGTTCATAACATCATTCGATTCATACATATAAAGCTATTTTATTCGAAGGTTTAAACTTGTAATCACTAGAACATAGTTTAGTTCATTCTAAACTTGTTCGCAAACAAAAGTTAATCCTTCTAACTTGACTTTTAAAATTAACTAAACACATGTTCTATATCTATATGATATGCTAACTTAATGATTTAAAACCTGGAAACACGAAAAACACCGTAAAACCGGATTTACGCCGTCGTAGTAACACCGCGGGCTGTTTTGGGTTAGTTAATTAAAAACTATGATAAAATTTGATTTAAAAGTTGTTATTCTGAGAAAATGATTTTTATTATGAACATGAAACTATATCCAAAAATTATGGTTAAACTCAAAGTGAAAGTATGTTTTCTAAAATGGTCATCTAGACGTCGTTCTTTCGACTGAAATGACTACCTTTACAAAAACGACTTGTAACTTATTTTTCCGACTATAAACCTATACTTTTTCTGTTTAGATTCATAAAATAGAGTTCAATATGAAACCATAGCAACTTGATTCACTCAAAACGGATTTAAAATGAAGAAGTTATGGGTAAAACAAGATTGGATAATTTTTCTCATTTTAGCTACGTGAAAATTGGTAGCAAATCTATTCCAACCATAACTTAATCAACTTGTATTGTATATTATGTAATCTTGAGATACCATAGACACGTATACAATGTTTCGACCTATCATGTCGACACATCTATATATATTTCGGAACAACCATAGACACTCTATATGTGAATGTTGGAGTTAGCTATACAGGGTTGAGGTTGATTCCAAAATATATATAGTTTGAGTTGTGATCAATACTGAGATACGTATACACTGGGTCGTGGATTGATTCAAGATAATATTTATCGATTTATTTCTGTACATCTAATTGTGGACAACTAGTTGTAGGTTACTAACGAGGACAGCTGACTTAATAAACTTAAAACATCAAAATATATTAAAAGTGTTGTAAATATATTTTGAACATACTTTGATATATATGTATATATTATTATAGGTTCGTGAATCAACCAGTGGCCAAGTCTCACTTCCCGACGAAGTAAAAATCTGTGAAAGTGAGTTATAGTCCCACTTTTAAAATCTAATATTTTTGGGATGAGAATACATGCAGGTTTTATAAATGATTTACAAAATAGACACAAGTACGTGAAACTACATTCTATGGTTGAATTATCGAAATTGAATATGCCCCTTTTTATTAAGTCTGGTAATCTAAGAATTAGGGAACAGACACCCTAATTGACGCGAATCCTAAAGATAGATCTATCGGGCCCAACAAGCCCCATCCAAAGTACCGGATGCTTTAGTACTTCAAAATTTATATCATATCCGAAGGGTGTCCCGGAATGATGGGGATATTCTTATATATGCATCTTGTTAATGTCGGTTACCAGGTGTTCACCATATGAATAACTTTTATCTCTATGTATGGGATGTGTATTGAAATATGAAATCTTGTGGTCTATTATTATGATTTGATATATATAGGTTAAACCTATAACTCACCAACATTTTTTTTGACGTTTTAAGCATGTTTATTCTCAGGTGATTATTAAGAGCTTCCGCTGTCGCATACTTAAATAAGGACGAGATTTGGAGTCCATGTTTGTATGATATTGTGTAAAAACTGCATTCAAGAAACTTATTTTGTTGTAACATATTTGTATTGTAAACCATTATGTAATGGTCGTGTGTAAACAGGATATTTTAGATTATCATTATTTGATAATCTACGTAACGCTTTTTAAACCTTTATTGATGAAATAAAGGTTATGGTTTGTTTTAAAATGAATGCAGTCTTTGAAAAACGTCTCATATAGAGGTCAAAACCTCGCAACAAAATCAATTAATATGGAATGTTTTTAATCAATAAGAACGGGACATTTCAGTTGGTATCCGAGCGTTGGTCTTAGAGAACCAGAAAATTTGCATTAGTGTGTCTTATCGAGTTTGTTAGGATGCATTAGTGAGTCTGGACTTCGACCGTGTTTTCTTTAAAAATGATTGCTTAACATTTTTGTTGGAAACTATATATTTTTAACATATGAATATTATGTGATATATTAATCTCTTAACGTGTTTGATATTATGTGATAGATGTCTACCTCTAGAACAAGTCCCATTGACTCACCTAATAATAATGAAGAGTCAAATGTAAATTGGAATGATTCGTGGACTGATTCACAAGTTCCCGAAGAGGAACCGAAAGAAGAGTCGGAACCGGAAGAAGAATCGGAACCGGAAGAAGAATCAGAACCGGAAGAAGAAATAGAACCGGTGGGGGAAATAATAAAACGGTTAAGTAAAAGAGAATCCTCAACCAACCGACCAAGGTTAATTATGGTCAATGGTGTTTCCGCCAAGGAAGCAAAATATTGGGAGGATTACCAATTCTCCGATGAATTGGATTCCGACGAGAATTCCGATGATGTTATAGAAATTACCCCAACTGAATTTAAAAAGGCAAAAGAAAATAATAAGGGAAAGGGCATAAAAATAGAGAAATCTAATTCCAACCCCGATGAACTTTATATGTATCGTCAACCCCCGAAGTCCTTAAGTTGTAACAATGACCTGGGAACCTCTAAACCACCAGGTTTTTCTAAACCAATGTGGACAACGACGGCTCGTATTAGGGGAACATCATATATCCCTAGAAACTTGGCAAAACGAACCAAAACCCAACAAGAAGAAACGAGCGAGTCAGAATAAGATAGTTGTATTCGTGTGGTGTAATATATGTAATATAGTGTGCTTATGCTTTATGATATATGTAAAAATTGCTTGTATTAATAAGTATTTTTTTTATGAATCTAACTCTTGTCTATTTTACAGTATAAAAACACAAAATGGATAGACAACCCAATATTTTAAGAGACCTACCCGGAGACATGATTGATGAAATCTTGTCTAGCGTCGGTCAGAATTCTTCGGCACAACTATTTAAGGCGAGATCAGTTTGTAAGACATTCGAAGAACGTTCCAAGAATGCCTTGGTTTATAAAAGGCTTTCGTTCGAAAGATGGGGGATATCACATTGGGAAATCCATAAGTTACGATGTGTTTACTTTGACACATATATTGCGGGGAACCCAAATGCTATTTTACGCAATGGGTTAAGAAATTATTTTGACTCAATATATCCGAATATTGAACTTCGTGATTTAGAAAAAGCGGCTAACATGCAACATAAAGAAGCATGTTATGCTTACGGATTAGTAATGTTCGCTTCTCACCAAAGTGAGAACAAGAACATCGGGCTATAACTATTAAACAAAACGTTCCCACAAGTGACGGAGTCGGTAATTGGGGTAAGAAATGAGGTTTTTAGATTGTTACGGGACTGTTGGACATTACGTAACCCTCGTCCCTTTGACGACGTTACAACACGCTGTCTTATCAACGGCCATAACAGTTATGTTCCACAAGACCAAGGATGGGAAGTAATCCTAGTAAAACCAGAATGCATGACTTGTTTCTGGACGTATGAATTACGTGTCTTTATTGCCTTTGCTGAACGACTTGTGTACTAGCTAGAATTATCTTCACAACCATCTTGTATCAAATTTATTGTGTGCTATATTTCATGCTATATGTAAAATAAGTGGTATTGTAAGTTTGTAAAATATTGTGTAAAAGTTTGAACGCGAAATATTATTATAATCAGTTTTTCATATAGAATTGTAGTAGTTGAATTGTATATTAGCTACTAAGTATGAACTTAACGGGTAGGTACTACCCGAATTTAAACTTATAAAACGCTAATATGAAGAAAAAGCTTTTATAAATGAGTTCATATTATGCTACGAAATACTATTAACTACTCTTAATATTCTGTATGATTAACTTGTTCCATTTGACTATTTTGAAGGAAATGGCACCGACTACTCGACACACCGTGAATATGAATGAAGAGGAATTCCGTACTTTTCTAGCTTCAAACATAGCCGCAGTACAGGCTGCGCTACATACCAACAATAACCTTGGATCTAGCAGTACAGGAAATCGTGTAGGATGCACCTACAAAGAATTCACTGCCTGCAAACCTTTGGAATTTGATGGAACCGAAGGACCGATCGGATTGAAACGGTGGACCGAGAAGGTCGAATCGGTGTTTGCCATAAGTAAGTGTACTGAAGAGGACAAAGTGAAGTACGCTACGCATACCTTCACAGGTTCTGCGTTAACATGGTGGAATACCTATCTAGAGCAAGTGGGACAAGACGATGCGTACGCACTACCGTGGTCAGCATTCAAGCACTTGATGAACGAGAAGTACCGTCCCAGAACCGCGGTCAATAAGCTCAAGACAGAACTTAGAGGGTTACGAACCCAAGGATTTGATATTACCACGTACGAAAGACGATTCACAGAATTGTGTCTATTGTGTCCGGGAGCATTCGAAGATGAGGAAGAGAAGATCGACGCATTTGTGAAAGGATTACCGGAAAGAATCCAAGAAGATATAAGTTCACACGAGCCCGCCTATATACAACAGGCATGTAGAATGGCTCACAAACTAGTGAACCAGATTGAAGAAAGAATTAAAGAACAGACTGCTGAAGAGGCCAATGTGAAGCAAGTCAAAAGAAAGTGGGAGGAAAACGGTGATAAGAATCACCAATACAACAACAACAGCAATTACAACAATAATCGCAACAATTATCCCAACAATCGCAACATCAATCGCAACTACAACAAACGGCTCAACAACAACAACAACAACAACAACAACAACAACAACAACAGCAACAGCAACTACAACAATCATCCCAACAACAATAATAACCGCAACAACAACAACAATCAGAAGCAGCTATGCCAAAGGTGTGAAAAGTATCACTCGGGGTTCTGCACCAAATTTTGCAACAAGTGTAAAAGAAATGGTCATAGCGCGGCGAAGTGTGAGGTCTACGGACCAGGGGTTAATAGAACGAAAGGAACAAATGGTGTCAGAACGAGTAATGGCGGAGCAAGTAGTGTCGGAGCAAGTTATGCCAATGTAGTTTGTTATAAATGTGGAAAACCGGGCCACATAATTAGAAATTGCCCGAACCAGGAGAACACGAATGGACAAGGCCGCGGAAGAGTTTTCAATATTAATGCGGCAGAGGCACAGGAAGACCCAGAGCTTGTTACGGGTACGTTTCTTATTGACAATAAATCTGCTTACGTTTTATTTGATTCGGGTGCGGATAGAAGCTATATGAGTAGAGATTTTTGTGCTAAATTAAGTTGTCCATTGACGCCTTTGGATAGTAAATTTTTACTCGAATTAGCAAATGGTAAATTAATTTCAGCAGATAATATATGTCGGAATCGAGAAATTAAACTGGCTAGCGAAACATTTAAGATTGATTTGATACCAGTAGAGTTAGGGAGTTTTGATGTGATAATCCGTATGGACTGGTTGAAAGAAGTGAAAGCAGAGATCGTCTGTTACAAAAATGCAATTCGCATTATACGAGAAAAAGGAAAACCCTTAATGGTGTACGGAGAAAAGGGCAACACGAAGCTACATCTTATTAGTAATTTGAAGGCACAAAAACTAATAAGAAAAGGTTGCTATGCTATTCTAGCACACGTCGAGAAAGTACAAACTGAAGAAAAGAGCATCAATGATGTTTCCGTCGCAAAAGAATTTCCCGATGTATTTCCGAAAGAATTACCGGGATTACCCCCACATCGATCCGTTGAATTTCAAATAGATCTTGTACCAGGAGCTGCACCAATAGCTCGTGCTCCTTACAGACTCACACCCAGCGAGATGAAAGAACTGCAAAGCCAATTACAAGAACTTTTAGAGCGTG
Source organism: Rutidosis leptorrhynchoides (assembly GCF_046630445.1). NCBI lineage: Eukaryota > Viridiplantae > Streptophyta > Magnoliopsida > Asterales > Asteraceae > Rutidosis > Rutidosis leptorrhynchoides. The sequence continues at coordinate 317,663,892 of NC_092343.1, forward strand.
GTTTCATTCGACCAAGCACATCACCGTGGGGAGCTCCTGTTTTGTTTGTCAAGAAGAAAGATGGTACATTCAGGTTGTGTATCGACTACCGAGAGTTGAACAAACTTACCATCAAGAACCGCTACCCACTACCGAGAATCGACGACTTATTTGATCAACTACAAGGCTCGTCTGTTTATTCAAAGATTGACTTACGTTTCGGGTATCATCAAATGCGGGTGAAAGAAGATGATATTCCAAAGACTGCTTTCAGAACACGTTACGGTCATTACGAGTTTATGGTCATGCCGTTTGGTTTAACTAATGCACCAGCTGTGTTCATGGACCTTATGAACCGAGTGTGTGGACCATACCTTGACAAGTTTGTCATTGTTTTCATTGATGACATACTTATTTACTCAAAGAATGACCAAGAACACGGTGAACATTTAAGAAAGGTGTTAGAAGTATTGAGGAAGGAAGAATTGTACGCTAAGTTTTTAAAGTGTGCATTTTGGTTGGAAGAAGTTCAATTCCTCGGTCACATAGTGAACAAAGAAGGTATTAAGGTGGATCCGGCAAAGATAGAAACTGTTGAAAAGTGGGAAACCCCAAAAACTCCGAAACACATACGCCAGTTTTTAGGACTAGCTGGTTACTACAGAAGATTCATCCAAGACTTTTCCAGAATAGCAAAACCCTTGACTGCATTAACGCATAAAGGGAAGAAATTTGAATGGAATGATGAACAAGAGAAAGCGTTTCAGTTATTGAAGAAAAAGCTAACTACAGCACCTATATTGTCATTGCCTAAAGGGAATGATGATTTTGTGATTTATTGTGACGCATCAAAGCAAGGTCTCGGTTGTGTATTAATGCAACGAACAAAGGTGATTGCTTATGCGTCTAGACAATTGAAGATTCACGAACAAAATTATACGACGCATGATTTGGAATTAGGCGCGATTGTTTTTGCATTAAAGACTTGGAGGCACTACTTATATGGGGTCAAAAGTATTATATATACTGACCACAAAAGTCTTCAACACATATTTAATCAGAAACAACTGAATATGAGGCAGCGTAGGTGGATTGAATTGTTGAATGATTACGACTTTGAGATTCGTTACCACCCGGGGAAGGCAAATGTGGTAGCCGATGCCTTGAGCAGGAAGGACAGAGAACCCATTCGAGTAAAATCTATGAATATAATGATTCATAATAACCTTACTACTCAAATAAAGGAGGCGCAACAAGGAGTTTTAAAAGAGGGAAATTTAAAGGATGAAATACCCAAAGGATCGGAGAAGCATCTTAATATTCAGGAAGACGGAACCCGGTATAGGGCTGAAAGGATTTGGGTACCAAAATTTGGAGATATGAGAGAAATGGTACTTAGAGAAGCTCATAAAACCATATACTCAATACATCCTGGAACGGGGAAGATGTACAAGGATCTCAAGAAACATTTTTGGTGGCCGAGTATGAAAGCCGATGTTGCTAAATACGTAGGAGAATGTTTGATGTGTTCTAAGGTCAAAGCTGAGCATCAGAAACCATCAGGTCTACTTCAACAACCCGAAATCCCGGAATGGAAATGGGAAAACATTACCATGGATTTCATCACTAAATTGCCAAGGACTGCAAGTGGTTTTGATACTATTTGGGTAATAGTTGATCGTCTCACCAAATCAGCACACTTCCTGCCAATAAGAGAAGATGACAAGATGGAGAAGTTAGCACGACTGTATTTGAAGGAAGTCGTCTTCAGACATGGAATACCAATCTCTATTATCTCTGCTAGTGTGACGACCCGGAAATTTCTGACCAAATTTAAACTTTAATCTTTATATTATTCCGACATGATAAGCAAAGTTTGTTAAGTTAAATCTCAAGGATTTTAAACTATGTTTATACATTCATTTAAACCTCGACCAAATTCCAATGATTCACGAACCATTAAATGAACATATATGAATATGTATGTATATGTGTATATGTTATAAATTGAAAATGTCAATAAAGTATTTAAATGTATAATGCTTTATATGAACGTATTTGTTTCAATATGATTATCGACGAAATTAAAAAAATATATATTAAATGATTGAATTATCAGAAACATTGAATTATGATTACAAGTCTCTGTTGAGAGGTCCACTATGATTTGAGAAAATCTATTCCTCTTAACGATATTAGGAATAATTTGTAAAGCTATTTATAAATAAAAATAAAAAGTGTCATTTACGAAAGTTAGACAAAAGCTAGTGGAAAATTGGTTTCCATAATATTCTATTAATCTATTTTCAAACGTACAAAAACATTTTCAGTTTAAAAAGAACTTTATTATTAAAACGTATATAACTTTTATAAATATCTAGAATCACTTTTGACAACTCATTACTTAACCAGTATAATAAATATAACGATATTTATATTTTATTTCATTAAATATATATAACGATTTAAATTAATATTATATATATTTATACGCGTATTATACATACATAGTGTTTATACTTTTACTATACTTTAACTTTACCTTTACTTTACTTTTACTTTACTTTAACTTTAATAATTCACTTTAATAATTCATACTTTAATAATTCACTTTAATAATTCATACTTTAATAATTCATACTTTAATAATTCACTTTAATAATTCATACTTTAATAATTCACTTTAATAATTCATACTTTAATAATTTACTTTAATAATTCAAAAATCTATTATAAATAGAATTCAATAGGTTTCATTATTTCATAGAAACTTGAAAATATATTTCTCTAAACTCTCTTAATCGATTTACATATATATATATATATATATATATATATATATATATATATATATATATATATATATATATATATATATATATATTTGCTCTGTATTATTTCAAGATATTATTAGTATACATAAAATATTACGACGGAGTGATGTCCGAGTGATTTCAAAATAGTTTTTTGAATGAGTCGAAGCTAAGGAAATTATGGGTTATAGCTATGGAGGTGATGGGTATGGTTCATGGGTATGCTCGTGAGGTCAATCTAGTGTTTATCATCTCCGTTGCGTCTACGTACTGTCCTGCAATATTGAATCTCAATATTGATACGTTCGTGAATCCGAGGCCAACCTTGCACTTGTTAAATGACGTTATATGTATTTTTACTACGAAATACAGTATGGTGAGTTTCATTTGCTCCCTTTTATATATATTTTTGGGACTGAGAATACATGCGCTGTTTTTATAAATGTTTTACGAAATAGGCACAAGTACTAAAACTAATTCTACGTGGGTTTAAACCAGAAATATACCCTTAGCTTGGTAACATTAAACTACTTGTCTATGTACGGTAGGCGCGAATCCTAAAGATAGATCTATTGGGCCTGACAAACCCCATCCTGACTATGGGATGCTTTAGTACTTCGAGGTTATTTTAAACACACCTGATCTGGTGTACTTCAGAGGGTAAAACATGAACGTTAAGGCTTGTTACCGAGTGCCTACAACTTATAGAATACTTTTATACACTTGCGAGTGTACATATATTTATAAATGAAAATCTTGTGGTCTATTGATATATTGAAATGATTGTTATGATAAACCTATGAACTCACCAACCTTTTGGTTGACACTTTAAAGCATGTTTATTCTCAGGTATTAAAGAAATCTTCCGCTGTGCATTAGCTCATTTTAAGGATATTACTTGGAGTCATTCATGGCATATTTTGAAAGACGTTGCATTCGAGTCATTGAGTTCATCAAGATTATTATTATGTCAATTATAGTTGGATGTATTATCAAATGGTGTGCATGCAGTCAACTTTCGTTGTAAAGAAAGTTTGTCTTTTAAAAACGAATGCAATGTTTGTAAAATGTATCATATAGAGGTAAAATACCTCGCGATGTAATCAACTATTGTGAATCGTTTATAATATATATGAACGGGTCCTTTCAGTTGGTATCAGAGCGGTGGTCTTAGCGAACCAGGTCTGCATTAGTGTGTCTAACTGATAGTCGTTAGGATGCATTAGTGAGCCTGGACTTCGACCGTGTCTGCATGTCAAAATTTTTGCTTATCATTTTTGTCGGAATTGTCTGCTTATCATTCTTAGTCTAGACACGTCTTACTGCATTGATTGCATAAATAGTGTATAGACAAAATTCATATCTTAGCGTATCTGCTAATCCATATCTTAGCGTATCTGTTACTGTAAACTTTGCCTGACATATCACGTAAATTCCTCCGTAATTTATAGGATTTTGGTATTATATATACATATGTAAATTATGTATTGAAGAATACCAAATCTAAATTCTACAATCTATTTCATACCAAAAATTCTTTCCCTGATCATACAAGATGGATCCCTCAACCAGTTCGAGTTCCTCGGATTCCGACAGCTATGCCGATATGGATTTCCACATGAGCTCTGAAAGCAGCGTGACCGGAATGGATCAACCAATTAGCCATCATCTATTCTGGATGAATTGGGGATGGGTTCGTAATCTACTTAACCATTGGAGATAAGAAGAAGGTGATCCCTTTCATCCACCACATTGCCCTCTTGGCAATAAACCTGAAGCACTTACCGGCGAACCTGTCCGAAACACCATTTTCTCTCTCATTTCCAGAGTATCTCGTCATGATTATATACTACACCAAATTCTAGATCTTATTTATCCGCTCATCCGAACCGACAATCACCTCGGTGTAATAGAAGAAGTCAACGAGCTTCGCGCTCGGGTAGTGGCTTTGGAGAATATGGTGCAAAGGTTACAAACACCAGCAGCAGCACCAGCAGCATAACTAGTACCACCATCAACAACATCAACAGTACCATTACTACCATCAACAACAACCGCATCGCAAACCTCAACTTCACAATCTGTCCCACGAGCATCGACGTCATACGCCATGTAGATACCAAGGAATACCACAACGATGAAGTATTGATTCATAACTTCATTGGAGAAACATTCTACGGCGATTATGTAATTTCTAAAGTTTAGAAATTATCTATCCTAGCCTTAACCATAAATCAAATGAGTTTAATTTAATATTAACTCATTAAATCAATATTATATCTGAAGAAATATACACATATATATTTCCATAAAGACTGTAATAAAATTCTTTTGTACAAAATATTAATTGTGAAATTTTTTTTTAACGGGTAGGTAATACCCGAGAGATATATAAATTCACAATTAATATGTTACATTCTTCGAATCTGATTCAGCAAATCATCCATTATACTCCCTATTTTCACAACAATATACATTCTTTTATAGAAATCAAAACAACCATACTCATTCAAAATCTAATTACATATTCTAATTTTGAAATCTCATAATTCGATTCAAGATATAACCGAAATCATCACTCTTAGATTCCTACATCTTTCAAAACTATACATTGACTTCAAAACTGTCCTAGAACCTCATTTCTATTCATGGAACTCACAAAAATATTTGTATCATTCAAAATCTTAGAACATCATATGTATATTAACAATTACAATATGTGTTCAAACACTTCAAAATTCCTAAAGACATGCGAGATGATGATCCAACCACATATTACCCACTGTCATGCATCTGAAAAGCTCTTGAAACCAAAGTTATAGTTTAACACGTATCCGTGTCAGATCCTTTGATATTTATTACCAAATATAATTTTTCATTCTCTTTCCAAAATAGACAGTTTTGTCACAGCTCCAGCAAATCACCTTCATTTATTTATACGAATAAACCTTATTATAACAATTACCCCTTCATCGTTGTTACTGGGGAACCTTTCATATCTCGCCACATTAGCAGTAAACTTATCAACAACTTCATTAACCTTCGACTTAAGCCTCTCCGAAAAGCCACTATACTTATTCATTAAAACCCCAACATGTACTCACCTACATCCTGTAACAATAATTGTCACACCAACTACTGGGAATTAGCAATCAGTATTTTGAATTTCGCGACAATTTTACGTCAAAAGTTATACATATAACGTCTATCTCCTAGACTTACATACTTCGAATGTGAATTTTCTGAAAAACATCCCAAAATATGAACTAGTTCTCCGAAATTGGAAAAATGCTGATGAAGCAGCAAAAACTGTAAACGACTTTAACAGTCAAAAGTTTGATGATAAAGAATAGTATGGTGGTAAAGCTGAGAAAAAGAGAAGGTTTGAAACTGGAAAACGGATTGAGCAGACCATGAAGGAGGCTGTGGATAAATCACAAAGACTAAACCTGCCTTCAAAGGATCCAAATGATTCAGTGTCTACTGAAATCGTTAGCAAACACCTTACTTCTTATTCTAAACCTTCACAGACAAATCCTCTTCATCATCCATATTATCGTATCTTTTATTATAATATCTTCGATATTCCTGAAGATATTTTCACAACTATTCTTATCTGAAATCTTTTATCTCTTCACAATATCTGTGTTACAACATAAAAAGAAACTGTGTTAGTTTCTAAATTCTAAAAAAAAAAATTTGAATTTAAAATAGGAATATTCTTGAAGAAGTGTTGGGAGCTGAAGCATGAGTTAGTATAATATAATGACACTTGATCAACGTGATTATATTACAGTAATTCATGCTGAGTTTCTAAATGGAACATGATGATTCACAGATCATAACGTCATCATGTGCTATGTTACACGACTCTTGTATTCTCTTTGATCTCTAAATATCAAGAAAATATTTCTTGATGATTCGGCCTTTTCCGAGGTATTCTGGTAATTTGACAAGTCAAGATCGTGCCATTACAATTTTCTTCCTAGAACAATAACAATGTTCATTCCGAAATTTATATCTGCGAATTTTGGACTATTACAAGCGGTGCTTAATCGCAAGAAGAAGAAACGAAAGGACAAAGCTCCGAACTAGAAATGGGAGTATAAATCATAGCAAATAGAAGAGAGCATTAACTGTGGATGACAATGATTATAGAAGAAGCAAAAACTTTGAAATATAAGGGAAGATATAAAACCCAACAACAACCCAGAAATCACAAACCGTATATATCAATGCATATAGCAATATAAAGACACGGGAGAACTAAAAACACTATAAAATCAAGAGTATAGTAGAAGTAAATAGATTCTTCCGGAGGCAGATGAAAAAGAAGAGCGACAGATATGAAAGTGAGGAGTATATCAAGAATCAGCACTGGATGAAGCATATTGACAAATACTTTAAAATATGAGTTGAGAAGGTGTGAGTTGTAAGAAAACAAATGAGGTGGATTTATAGTGAAATATCCGACAGAGAAATCAAAATGGATTATCGCATTAATTCGAAGAGGATCATAATTTCCTTAATCGCCGAATAATCAAATCCAATATAGATTACAAAGATTTTCATTTCGGAGATCAATCGTGATGACGTCAAAAGATACGACGAATCACTATTATCTTATTTCATTCATTTATGATAACTTCACTCACACGCTTCGAGTAATCGAATTATTTTATCCATTCTTCTTGAACATGATAAAACTCTATAATCGTTATAATAACATTCTCATTGTTAGTCATGACGACCTCTATCAAATTTCGGGGACGAAATTTCTTTAACGGGTAGGTACTGTGACGACCCGGAAATTTCTGACCAAATTTAAACTTTAATCTTTATATTATTCCGACATGATAAGCAAAGTTTGTTAAGTTAAATCTCAAGGATTTTAAACTATGTTTATACATTCATTTAAACCTCGACCAAATTCCAATGATTCACGAACCATTAAATGAACATATATGAATATGTATGTATATGTGTATATGTTATAAATTGAAAATGTCAATAAAGTATTTAAATGTATAATGCTTTATATGAACGTATTTGTTTCAATATGATTATCGACGAAATTAAAAAAATATATATTAAATGATTGAATTATCAGAAACATTGAATTATGATTACAAGTCTCTGTTGAGAGGTCCACTATGATTTGAAAAAAATCTATTCCTCTTAACGATATTCGGAATAATTTGTAAAGCTATTTATAAATAAAAATAAAAAGTGTCATTTACGAAAGTTAGACAAAAGCTAGTGGAAAATTGGTTTCCATAATATTCTATTAATCTATTTTCAAACGTACAAAAACATTTTCAGTTTAAAAAGAACTTTATTATTAAAACGTATATAACTTTTATAAATATCTAGAATCACTTTTGACAACTCATTACTTAACCAGTATAATAAATATAACGATATTTATATTTTATTTTATTAAATATATATAACGATTTAAATTAATATTATATATATTTATACGCGTATTATACATACATAGTTTTTATACTTTTACTATACTTTAACTTTACCTTTACTTTACTTTTACTTTACTTTAACTTTAATAATTCACTTTAATAATTCATACTTTAATAATTCACTTTAATAATTCATACTTTAATAATTCATACTTTAATAATTCACTTTAATAATTCATACTTTAATAATTCACTTTAATAATTCATACTTTAATAATTCACTTTAATAATTCAAAAATCTATTATAAATAGAATTCAATAGGTTTCATTATTTCATAGAAACTTGAAAATATATTTCTCTAAACTCTCTTAATCGATTTACACATATATATATATATATATATATATATATATATATATATATTTGCTCTGTATTATTTCAAGATATTATTAGTATACATAAAATATTACGACGGAGTGATGTCCGAGTGATTTCAAAATAGTTTTTTGAATGAGTCGAAGCTAAGGAAATTATGGGTTATAGCTATGGAGGTGATGGGTATGGTTCATGGGTATGCTCGTGAGGTCAATCTAGTGTTTATCATCTCCGTTGCGTCTACGTACTGTCCTGCAATATTGAATCTCAATATTGATACGTTCGTGAATCCGAGGCCAACCTTGCACTTGTTAAATGACGTTATATGTATTTTTACTACGAAATACAGTATGGTGAGTTTCATTTGCTCCCTTTTATATATATTTTTGGGACTGAGAATACATGCGCTGTTTTTATAAATGTTTTACGAAATAGGCACAAGTACTAAAACTAATTCTACGTGGGTTTAAACCAGAAATATACCCTTAGCTTGGTAACATTAAACTACTTGTCTATGTACGGTAGGCGCGAATCCTAAAGATAGATCTATTGGGCCTGACAAACCCCATCCTGACTATGAGATGCTTTAGTACTTTGAGGTTATTTTAAACACACCTGATCTGGTGTACTTCAGAGGGTAAAACATGAACATTAAGGCTTGTTACCGAGTGCCTATAACTTATAGAATACTTTTATACACTTGCGAGTGTACATATATTTATAAACGAAAATCTTGTGGTCTATTGATATATTGAAATGATTGTTATGATAAACCTATAAACTCACCAACCTTTTGGTTGACACTTTAAAGCATGTTTATTCTCAGGTATTAAAGAAATCTTCCGCTGTGCATTAGCTCATTTTAAGGATATTACTTGGAGTCATTCATGGCATATTTTGAAAGACGTTGCATTCGAGTCATTGAGTTCATCAAGATTATTATTATGTCAATTATAGTTGGATGTATTATCAAATGGTGTGCATGCAGTCAACTTTCGTTGTAAAGAAAGTTTGTCTTTTAAAAACGAATGCAATGTTTGTAAAATGTATCATATAGAGGTCAAATACCTCGCGATGTAATCAACTATTGTGAATCGTTTATAATATATATGAACGGGTCCTTTCAGCTAGGGATGGCAGATTTATTTCAAGATTCTGGCAGACATTACAGCAAGCATTAGGAACTCGTCTAGACATGAGTACTGCCTATCATCCACAAACTGATGGGCAGAGCGAAAGTACGATACAAACGCTTGAAGACATGCTACGAGCATGTGTTATTGATTTCAGAAACAGTTGGGATCGACATCTACCGTTAGCAGAATTTTCCTACAACAACAGCTACCATTCAAGCATTGAGATGGCGCCGTCTGAAGCACTTTATGGTAGAAAGTGCAGGTCTCCGATTTGTTGGAGTGAAGTGGGGGATAGACAGATTACGGGTCCGGAGATTATACAAGAAACTACCGAGAAGATCATCCAAATTCAACAACGGTTGAAAATCGCCCAAAGCCGACAAAAGAGCTACGCTGACATTAAAAGAAAAGATATAGAATTTGAAATTGGAGAGATGGTCATGCTTAAAGTTGCACCTTGGAAAGGCGTTGTTCGATTTGGTAAACGAGGGAAATTAAATCCAAGGTATATTGGACCATTCAAGATTATTGATCGTGTCGGACCAGTAGCTTACCGACTTGAGTTACCTCAACAACTCGCGGCTGTACATAACACTTTCCACGTCTCGAATTTGAAGAAATGTTTTGCTAAAGAAGATCTCACTATTCCGTTAGATGAAATCCAAATCAACGAAAAACTTCAATTCATCGAAGAACCCGTCGAAATAATGGATCGTGAGGTTAAAAGACTTAAGCAAAACAAGATACCAATTGTTAAGGTTCGATGGAATGCTCGTAGAGGACCCGAGTTCACCTGGGAGCGTGAAGATCAGATGAAGAAGAAATACCCGCATCTATTTCCAGAAGATTCGTCAACACCTTCAACAGCTTAAAATTTCGGGACGAAATTTATTTAACGGGTAGGTACTGTAGTGACCCGAACTTTTCCATGTTTATATATTAATTGAGATTGATATTTACATGACTAAATGTTTCCAACATGTTAAGCAATCAAACTTGTTAAGACTTGATTAATTGAAATATGTTTCATATAGACAATTGACCACCCAAGTTGACCGGTGATTCACGAACGTTAAAACTTGTAAAAACTATACGATGACATATATATGGTTATATATATAGTTAACATGTTTTTATTATAAGTATGTATCTCATTAGGTATTTTAACAATGAGTTATATACATAAAAATGAGACTATTAATTTAAGAAACTCGAAAACGATATATATAACGATTATCGTTATAACAACGTCTTACTAGGTACATATGAATCATATTAAGATATTGATACACTTGGTTAATTATGTTAAATGATAAGTAAATATATTATTAAGTGTATTAACAATGAAATACATATGTAAAAATAAGACTACTAACTTAATGATTTCGAAACGAGACATATATGTAACGATTATCGTTGTAATGACATTTAACTGTATATACATCATACTAAGATATATTATATATCATAATATCATTATAATATAATAATTTAACATCTCATTTGTTATAATAAACAATGGTTTAACAACATTCAACAAGATCGTTAACCTAAAGGTTTCAAAACAACATTTACATGTAACGACTAACGATGACTTAACGACTCAGTTAAAATGTATATACATGTAGTGTTTTAATATGTATTCATACACTTTTGAAAGACTTCAAGACACTTATCAAAATACTTCTACTTAACAAAAATGCTTACAATTACATCCTCGTTCAGTTTCATCAACAATTCTACTCGTATGCACCCGTATTCGTACTCGTACAATACACAGCTTTTAGATGTATGTACTATTGGTATATACACTCCAATGATCAGCTCTTAGCAGCCCATGTGAGTCACCTAACACATGTGGGAACCATCATTTGGCAACTAGCATGAAATATCTCATAAAATTACAAAAATATGAGTAATCATTCATGACTTATTTACATGAAAACAAAATTACATATCCTTTATATCTAATCCATACACCAACGACCAAAAACACCTACAAACACTTTCATTCTTCAATTTTCTTCATCTAATTGATCTCTCTCAAGTTCTATCTTCAAGTTCTAAGTGTTCTTCATATATTTTACAAGTTCTAGTTACATAAAATCAAGAATACTTTCAAGTTTGCTAGCTCACTTCCAATCTTGTAAGGTGATCATCCAACATCAAGAAATCTTTGTTTCTTACAGTAGGTTATCATTCTAATACAAGGTAATAATCATATTCAAACTTTGGTTCAATTTCTATAACTATAACAATCTTATTTCAAGTGATGATCTTACTTGAACTTGTTTTCGTGTCATGATTCTGCTTCAAGAACTTCGAGCCATCCAAGGATCCGTTGAAGCTAGATCCATTTTTCTCTTTTCCAGTAGGTTTATCCAAGGAACTTAAGGTAGTAATGATGTTCATAACATCATTCGATTCATACATATAAAGCTATTTTATTCGAAGGTTTAAACTTGTAATCACTAGAACATAGTTTAGTTCATTCTAAACTTGTTCACAAACAAAAGTTAATCCTTCTAACTTGACTTTTAAAATCAACTAAACACATGTTCTATATCTATATGATATGCTAACTTAATGATTTAAAACCTGGAAACACAAAAAATACCGTAAAATCGGATTTACGCCGTCGTAGTAACACCGCGGGCTGTTTTGGGTTAGTTAATTAAAAACTATGATAAACTTTGATTTAAAAGTTGTTATTCTGAGAAAATGATTTTTATTATGAACATGAAACTATATCCAAAAATTATGGTTAAACTCAAAGTGGAAGTATGTTTTCTAAAATGGTCATCTAGACGTCGTTCTTTCGACTGAAATGACTACCTTTACAAAAACAACTTGTAACTTATTTTTACGACTATAAACCTATACTTTTTCTGTTTAGATTCATAAAATAGAGTTCAATATGAAACCATAGCAATTTGATTCACTCAAAACGGATTTAAAATGAAGAAGTTATGGGTAAAACAAGATTGGATAATTTTTCTCATTTTAGCTACGTGAAAATTGGTAACAAATCTATTCCAACCATAACTTAATAAACTTGTATTGTATATTATGTAATCTTGAGATACCATAGACACGTATACAATGTTTCGACCTATCATGTCGACACATCTATATATATTTCGGAACAACCATAGACACTCTATATGTGAATGTTGGAGTTAGCTATACAGGGTTGAGGTTGATTCCAAAATATATATAGTTTGAGTTGTGATCAATACTGAGATACGTATACACTGGGTCGTGGATTGATTCAAGATAATATTTATCGATTTATTTCTGTACATCTAATTGTGGACAACTAGTTGTAGGTTACTAACGAGGACAGCTGACTTAATAAACTTAAAACATCAAAATATATTAAAAGTGTTGTAAATATATTTTGAACATATTTTGATATATATGTATATATTGTTATAGGTTCGTGAATCAACCAGTGGCCAAGTCTTACTTCCCGACGAAGTAAAAATCTGTGAAAGTGAGTTATAGTCCCACTTTTAAAATCTAATATTTTTGGGATGAGAATACATGCAGGTTTTATAAATGATTTACAAAATAGATACAAGTACGTGAAACTACATTCTATGGTTGAATTATCGAAATCGAATATGCCCCTTTTTATTAAGTCTGGTAATCTAAGAATTAGGGAACAGACACCCTAATTGACGCGAATCCTAAAGATAGATCTATCGGGCCCAACAAGCCCCATCCAAAGTACCGGATGCTTTAGTACTTCGAAATTTATATCATATCCGAAGGGTGTCCCGGAATGATAGGGATATTCTTATATATGCATCTTGTTAATGTCGGTTACCAGGTGTTCACCATATGAATAACTTTTATCTCTATGTATGGGATGTGTATTGAAATATGAAATCTTGTGGTCTATTATTATGATTTGATATATATAGGTTAAACCTATAACTCACCAACATTTTTGTTGACGTTTTAAGCATGTTTATTCTCAGGTGATTATTAAGAGCTTCCGCTGTCGCATACTTAAATAAGGACGAGATTTGGAGTCCATGTTTGTATGATATTGTGTAAAAACTGCATTCAAGAAACTTATTTTGTTGTAACATATTTGTATTGTAAACCATTATGTAATGGTCGTGTGTAAACATGATATTTTAGATTATCATTATTTGATAATCTACGTAAAGCTTTTTAAACCTTTATTGATGAAATAAAGGTTATGGTTTGTTTTAAAATGAATGTAGTCTTTGAAAAACGTCTCATATAGAGGTCAAAACCTCGCAACGAAATCAATTAATATGGAACGTTTTTAATCAATAAGAACGGGACATTTCAGTTTAGACACCTGTCAAATAGTACAAATATTCTACCAAGGATGCGACATCACTACAAGGAAAGACATAGACATAGCAGCTGGTGGTTCCATTATGAAGAAAACAGAAACTGATGCTTATAAAATTATTGATAACACTGCTTCCCACTCACATGAGTGGCACCAAGAAAAAGATATCTTTAGATCATCTAAAGCAGCTAGAGTCGATTCTAGCCATGACTTAGATTCTATTTCCGTAAAGATAGATGCTGTCGAGAGACGAATGGAAAAGATGACTAAGGATATACACTCAATACGAATTAGTTGTGAGCAGTGTGGAGGACCACATTTGACAAAAGATTGTCTCAGTATTGAACTAACAATGGAACAAAGAGAGAATGTTTCATACATAAACCAAAGGCCTGGAAATAATTATCAGAATAATTATCAACCGCCAAGACCAATTTATAATCAAAACCAGAATTATAACCAAAATGTTCCATACAACAACCAACAAGGTCCTAGCAATCAACAAGTATCCAATAATACTTACAATCAGCAAAGACCTAATTTTCAAAACAAACCACCACAAACTGATGATAAAAAGCCAAATTTAGAAGATATGATGACGAAGCTAGTTGAATCTCAAATGCAGTTTTTCACATCTCAGAAACAAACCAATGAACAAATGCTCAAGCATTTAGAAATCAACAAGCTTCTATTCAAAATTTGGAACAAGAAGTAAGTAACCTAGCAAGGTTAATAGGTGAAAGAAAACCGGGAAGTCTACCTAGTGATACAAATGCTAACCCCCGAAATGAAACAGCTAAATCTATTACCACAAGAAGTGGTATTGCACTTAAACCACCTGAAATACCTGTAATTTCTGAGGAAGCTATTCCTACTCTACAAGAACCACAACCTGATCAAGATAAGGAAAAAGAACCGGTAGTTGAAAAGGTTAATGAAGATAACATAGTTAAGGCTAAACCTTATGTTAAACCATACCAACCACCACTTCCTTACCCGAGTAAAATGAGAAAAGAGAGACTTGAAGCCGAGCAATCCAAATTCTTGGATATGTTTAAACAAATAAATGTCAATCTTCCTTTCATTGATGTGATTTCAGGAATGCCTAGATATGCTAAATTTCTGAAAGATCTAATCACGAATAGAAAGAAAATGGAAGAACTCTCGGCTGTTACTATGAATGCTAATTGTTCTGCAGTGCTGTTGAATAAGATACCAGAAAAATTATCAGATCCAGGAAGTTTCACAATTCCATGTTTTCTGGGTAGTCTTAGTTCAATAGAAGCATTGGCAGACATAGATGCTAGTATAAATCTGATGCCGTATTCACTATACACTAAACTAGACCTTGGAGAATTGAAACCAACAAGAATAAGCATACAACTAGCTGATCGATCAATAAAATATCCTAGAGGGATAATGGAGAACATGCTAGTTAAAGTTGGTAATTTAGTATTTCCAGTAGATTTTGTTGTTCTGGACATGGAAGAAGATTCTCAAGTTCCTCTCATATTAGGAAGACCATTCTTAAACATGGCTAAAGCAATGATAGACGTGTTTGGCAAGAAACTAACCCTAAGTAAAGAGGACGAGAGTGTTACCTTTTCAGTTGATAGAGCAATGCAACAACCGCAATCTGCAGATGATACATGCTATTATATTCAAACTATAGATTCACATGCAGAATTGTTAGAAGAATTTCTAGAATTACAAGGAACAGGAGAATGTTCTTTAGGAGAAGGTACTGAACCAATTGATGAAACTGAAATGTTAGCTACACTTATGGCTAATGGATATGAACCAACAACAGAAGAAATTCAAATGCTAAAAGAAGAAGACAGATATCGATATAAATCATCGATAGAAGAACCTCCGACATTAGAGTTAAAGCCACTTCCAAACCATTTGGAATACGCATATTTACATGGTGAATCTGAATTACCTGTAATAATATCGTCTTCTCTTACTGAAAATGAAAAATCTCAACTCATTTCTGTGCTAAAAGCTCATAAACTAGCTATTGCATGGAAAATTCATGATATTAAAGGAATAAGTCCTTCGTATTGCACACATAAAATCCTTATGGAAGAAGGTCATAAAACGTATGTTCAACGTCAACGAAGACTAAATCCTAATATGAAAGATGTTGTTAAGAAAGAAATTATTAAACTGCTAGATGCAGGTTTAATTTATCCAATTTCTGATAGTCTATGGGTAAGTCCAGTTCAATGCGTGCCTAAGAAGGGTGGCATGACTGTCATTACAAATGAGTAAAATGAGCTTATTCCTACTAGGACTGTAACAGGATGGCGTGTTTGTATAGATTATAGAAAATTAAATGACGCCACCAGAAAAGATCACTTTCCCTTGCCTTTCATTGATCAAATGTTGGAAAGATTAGCCGGAAATAGTTACTATTGTTTTCTTGATGGTTTTTCTGGATATTTTCAAATTCCAATAGCACCCGAGGATCAAGATAAAACCACATTCACATGCCCTTATGGTACTTTTGCTTACAAACGCATGCCATTTGGACTTTGCAACGCCCCTGCAACCTTTCAAAGGTGCATGATGGCGATTTTTTCACGACATGATAGAAGAATGCATGGAAGTTTTCATGGATGACTTTTCAGTCTTCGGTGATACATTTGAATCATGTCTAGTTAATCTTGAACGAATGCTTATTAGATGCGAACAATCAAATCTGGTACTTAATTGGGAGAAATGCCATTTCATGGTTAAAGAAGGCATCGTTCTTGGTCATAAAATCTCAAAGGAAGGAATTGAAGTGGATAGAGCTAAAGTAGATGTAATTGCTAAACTTCCACATCCCATCAATGTTAGAGGAGTTAGGAGTTTTCTAGGGCATGCCGGTTTTTACCGACGTTTCATAAAAGATTTTTCTAAAATTGTCACTCCTATGAATAAACTCCTAGAAAAGGTTGCTCCATTCATCTTTTCAGATGAATGCATTAAATCTTTTAATATTCTTAAAGAGAAACTCACTAATGCGCCGATCATGATAACTCTAAATTGGAATCTACCATTTGAACTAATGTGCGATGCAAGTGATTTTGCAATGTGATAATGCTAAAAACGAACATATATTTCATAGCATTATTCCTCAAGAAAGACAAGCTTTTAGTTGCAATTGTTCTATTTACAAGTGATATTCGTTTAAATAATAAAAGGTGAAGACAAAAGACAGATTCGACGAATTGAAGACGCAAATGACCAAAAAGCTCAAAAGAACAAAAGACAATCAAAAAGGTTCCAATTATTGATAAGAAACGTCTCGAAATCACAAGAGTACAAGATTCAAAACGCAAAGTACAAGATATTAAATTGTACGCAAGGACGTTCGAAAATCCGGAACCGGGACTAGAGTCAACTCTTAACGCTCGACGCAACGGACTAAAAATTACAAGTTAACTAAATATATAAATATAATATAATATATAATTAATTATATTAATTATATATATATTATATATATATATTTAAAACCGTCGGCAGCCAGAAACTCCAAGGGCCAGAAATGAAAATACCTCTCCGCGACTCGCGGAGTTTGAAGGCCATTTTGCCGCGAGTCGCGGAGCCCCAAAATTCATTTCTGGCTATAAAGCCAACCGAATTCTGATCGAATTTTACATCTTTTTTTCATCTCTCTCAATATATACGAGTAATATATATTTATATTTATAATTTATATTTTAATTTTAATTATAATTCTAATAATAAGGGTATGTTAGCGAATGTTGTAAGGGTGTAAGTCGAAATTCTGTCCGTGTAACGCTACGCTATTTTTAATCATTGTAAGTTATGTTCAACCTTTTTACATTAATGTCTCGTAGCTAAGTTATTATTATGCTTGTTTAAAACGAAGTAATCATGATGTTGGGCTAATTACTAAAATTGGGTAATTGGGCTTTGTACCATAATTGGGGTTTGGACAAAAGAACGACACTTGTGGAAACTAGACTATGGGCTATTAATGGGCTTTATATTTGTTTAACTAAATGAAAGTTTGTTAATGTTAATATAAAGATTTACAATTGGGCGTCCCTATAAATTACCATATACACTCGATCGGACACGATGGGCGGGGTATTTATATGTACGAATAATCGTTCATTTAACCGGACACGGGAATGGATTAATAGCCACTAGAATAATTAAAACAGGGGTGAAATTACATTCAAGGGAACTTGGGGTAATTGTTAACAAAGTAGTAAAACCTTGGTTTACACGCAGTCGATAACCTGGTGTATTCATTAAACAAAGTATTAAAACCTTGTTACAATTCGAATCCCCAATTAGTTGGAATATTTATCTTCGGGTATAATAATAATTTGACAAGGACACTTGCAATTTATATTTATGACTGATGGACTGTTATGGACGAAAACCAGACGGACTTATTGAATAATCCAGGACAAAGGACAATTAACCCATGGGCATAAAACTAAAATCAACACGTCAAACATCATGATTACGGAAGTTTAAATAAGCATAATTCTTTTATTTCATATTTAATTTCCTTTATTTTATATTTAATTGCACTTCTAATTATCGCACTTTTATTTATTGTTATTTTATCACACTTTTAATTATCGTACTTTTTAATTATCGCAATTTAATTTTATCGCATTTTTATTATTCGCAATTTCATTATCGTTATTTACTTTACGCTTTAATTTAAAGTCTTGTATTTATTTTATATTTTACATTAGGTTTTAACTGCGACTAAAGTTTTAAAATCGACAAACCGGTCATTAAACGGTAAAAACCCCCCTTTATAATAATAATATCACTTATATATATATTTGTATTTTTATAAAAGTAAACTAATATAGCGTTGAGCTTTGTTTAAAGATTTCCCTGTGGAACGAACCGGACTTACTAAAAACTACACTACTGTACGATTAGGTACACTGCCTATAAGTGTTGTAGCAAGGTTTAAGTATATCCATTCTATAAATAAATAAATATCTTGTGTAAAATTGTATCGTATTTAATAGTATTTCCTGGTAAAATTTAATAGTATTTTATACCCCTCTGCTTTGACATCAAGTATTTTTGGCGCCGCTGCCGGGGAACTACTCTTAAAAGCCGGAAGCGCAACGCTAATAAAAAAAAAAAAAAAGGGATTTTTATCTACTTTTATTAAAAGTCGTTTTTGTAAAAATTACGTTTTAATCATTCAAAAATATAAAAAGAAAAACAAAAATATAAGTATTTTTAGGATTTTGTTAAATATTTAAGTTTTATAAGTTTCTTTATCTTTATTTTAATTTATAAAAATATAAATTTTATTAAAAATCGTTTATTTAAATTAAAAACAGAAAAAAAGAAAATAAAAAAAAAAAAAAAAAATAAAGAAAACGCGTAAAAAGTACTACCTGTCAACTGTTTTTCTGAACCCCGCGACTTGCGGGGTTTTCTTCAATTTTTGCCGCGACTCGCGGAGGACCTCTGACACTCGGACAAAAACCCTAATCACGGGTTATTTATTATTTATTATTATTATTATTATTATTAAAACCTAATTACTATTATTATTATTATTAGATTTAATTTTACTTTTTATTTAATTTGTTGTATTTTGTTAAATTAGTTTTAATAAAATTGTATTATTTGTAGTTTTATTAAATAAATAATATAAAAATAATATTTTTATAAAAATTGTACTTTTTACAACTTTTTGTATATTTTTATATTTTGTACCTTTTTAATCGTTGTAGCGTAATATTTGTATTTTTTTTAATTTTAAACTTAGTTTTAGCTATAGTTATTTTTACTCCTAGATTTTTAGGCTTCGCCGTAGAATTCCTTAAGTGCTTTTTCTTTAGACTAAGAATTAGGTGCTTTAGAATTTTGCGACGCCTTTTTAAGTTTTAGTTTCTTTTTAAGTTATTTTCATTTGGGATTTAGTTTTTCCTGTAAGCTTTAATATTTTTAGACTTTTTACTATGTATCAATTATCATTCCAATTAGTAATATCAATTTGCGATTATAATTTTAAGTTAGTTGTAGTAATAAGGTTAAATTAGTTAAGTATTTTTAAGTTTTGATAAGTTTCTTTTATTTTTCCGTCACCTTTTATTTTTCAACCATTTTTTATTTTTCGACATTTTTCGGCGCGCAATCTATTTCTCTCTTATTTCTCGCCATTCTAGTTTTTAGGACTTAGAATTTTTTCTACTTCTTCTCTAAATTTCTTAAAATTACGAAAACTTATTTTAAGTGGTTAAATTGATAGACATCAAAATTTTCTGGTTCGTAGTAATAGTTGGATTTGTACGTGGACCGGGTTATTGGAGCCAAACAGTCCTCAATTATATTGAGACCAAACGAATCCTGCCCCTCTGCTGCATCTTTTGGCTATTCGAAACGTGGGCAAAATCAGAAAAGTCTATTGATTGGATAACTTATTATAATTTTTCTTTCCTTTTTAAAACTAATAGGATATTCTGTGAATGCACCGAGCAAGACGTTCATCACCTTTTGTACGTTCACCACCTTTAACTCGATCAAGACACCGTTTAACAAATATAACCGCCGTTGATTTTTCTTTAGAATCGTCATCCAGTCGACCAAGTACTTCAGTTCAAATTTCCGATAATCCATTTTTTGAACCCAACCTCACAATTGAGAATCCAGAAAATATTCAGGAACGGTTCGTAGATCCTGAACCATTAAACTTTCCTCCGGAACCACCAATCATTCAAACAGAGATTGTTGAGGAACGAACTATTAAATCAGAATCATCTAGTGATACCGAGTCAACAAATTCAATTATGGAGAATCTGGAACCTTTAAGTATGGAAGACCGAATGAGAGCTAAACGCACTGGCCAAGGTCACGCAATTACTCATCCAGACATTAATGCGCCAGATTATGAAATCAAAGGACAAATTCTACACATGGTGACTAATCAATGCCAATTTAGTGGTGCGCCGAAGGAAGATCCAAATGAACATCTACGTACCTTTAATAGGATCTGCACACTATTTAAAATCCGAGAAGTGGAGGATGAACAGATATATCTCATGTTATTTCCCTGGACTTTAAAGGGAGAAGCCAAAGATTGGTTGGAATCGTTACCTGAAGGGGCGATTGATACATGGGACGTTTTAATTGACAAATTTCTTAAACAATTCTTTCCTGCATCTAAAGCCGTAAGACTTCAAGCAGAAATTGTTACGTTCACACAGAAACCAAATGAAACTCTATATGAGGCGTGGACAAGATATGGAAAATTGTTAAGAGGATGTCCGCAACATGGTTTAGACACCTGTCAAATAGTACAAATATTCTACCAAGGATGCGACATCACTACAAGGAAAGACATAGATATAGCAGCTGGTGGTTCGATTATGAAGAAAACCGAAACTGATGCTTACAAAATTATTGATAATACTGCTTCCCACTCACATGAGTGGCACCAAGAAAAAGATATCATTAGATCATCTAAAGCAGCTAGAGCCGATTCTAGCCATGACTTAGATTCCATTTCCGCAAAGATAGATGCTTTCGAGAGACGAATGGAAAAGATGACTAAGGATATTCATGCTATACGAATTAGTTGTGAGCAGTGTGGAGGACCACATTTGACAAAAGATTGTCTCAGTATTGAATTAACAATGGAACAAAGAGAGAATATTTCATACATAAACCAAAGGCCTGGAAATAATTATCAGAATAATTATCAACCGCCAAGACCGATTTACAATCAAAACCAGAATTATAACCGAAATATTCCATACAACAACCAACAAGGTCCTAGCAATCAACAAGTATCCAATAATACTTACAATCAGCAAAGACCGAATTTTCAAAAACCACCACAACAAACCGATGATAAAAAGCCGAATTTAGAAGATATGATGACGAAGCTAGTTGAAACTCAAACGCAGTTTTTCACATCTCAAAAACAAACCAATGAACAAAATGCTCAAGCATTTAGAAATCAACAAGCTTCTATTCAAAATCTAGAACAAGAAGTAAGTAACCTAGCAAGGTTAATAGGTGAAAGAAAACCGGGAAGTCTACCTAGTGATACAAACGCTAACCCCCGGAATGAAACAGCTAAAGCTATTACCACAAGAAGTGGTACAACACTTAAACCACCTGAAATACCTGTAACTTCTGATGAAACTATTCCTACTCCACAAGAACCACAACCTGATCAAGATAAGGAAAAAGAACCGGTAGTTGAAAAGGTTAATGAAGATAACACAGTTAAGGCTAAACCTTATGTTAAACCATACCAACCACCACTTCCTTATCCGAGTAAAATGAAGAAAGAAAAACTTGAAGCCGAGCAATCCAAATTCCTGGATATGTTTAAACAGATAAATGTAAATCTTCCTTTCATTGATGTGATTTCAGGAATGCCAAGGTATGCTAAATTCTTGAAAGATCTAATTACGAATAGAAAGAAAATGGAAGAACTCTCGGCTGTTACTATGAATGCTAATTGTTCAGCAGTGCTGTTGAATAAGATACCAGAAAAACTATCTGATCCAGGAAGTTTCACAATTCCATGTTTTCTGGGTAGTCTTAGTTCAATAGAAGCATTAGCAGATTTAGGTGCTAGTATAAATTTAATGCCGTATTCACTATACGCTAAACTAGACCTTGGAGAATTGAAACCAACCAGAATAAGCATACAACTAGCCGATAGATCAATAAAATATCCTAGAGGGATAATGGAGAACATGCTAGTTAAAGTTGGTACTTTAGTATTCCCAGTAGATTTTGTTGTTTTGGACATGGAAGAAGATTCTCAAGTTCCTCTCATATTAGGAAGACCATTCTTAAACACGGCTAAAGCAATGATAGACGTGTTCGGTAAGAAACTGACCCTAAGTATAGAGGATGAGAGTGTTACCTTTTCAGTTGATAGAGCAATGCAACAACCACAATCTGCAGATGATACATGTTATTATATTCAAACTATAGATGCACATGCAGAATTATTAGAAGAATTTCCAGAATTACAAGGAACAGGAGAATGTTCTTTAGGAGAAGGAAATGAACCAATTGATGAAGCTGAAATGTTAGCTACACTTATAGCTAATGGATATGAACCAACAACAGAAGAAATTCAAATGCTAAAAGAAGAAGACAGATATCGATATAAATCATCGATAGAAGAACCTCCGAAATTAGAGTTAAAGCCACTTCCAAACCATTTGGAATACGCTTATTTACATGGTGAATCTGAATTACCTGTAATAATATCGTCTTCTCTTACTGAAAATGAGAAATCACAACTCATTTCTGTGTTGAAAGCTCATAAACCAGCTATTGCATGGAAGATTCATGATATTAAAGGAATAAGTCCTTCGTATTGCACACATAAAATCCTTATGGAAGAAGGTCATAAAACGTATGTGCAACGTCAACGAAGACTAAATCCTAATATGCAAGATGTAGTTAAGAAAGAGATTATTAAACTGCTAGATGCAGGTTTGATATATCCAATTTCTGATAGTCCATGGGTAAGCCCAGTTCAATGCGTACCTAAGAAGGGTGGCATGACTGTCATTACAAATGAGAAAAATGAGCTTATTCCTACTAGGACTGTAACAGGATGGCGTGTATGTATTGATTATAGAAAATTAAATGACGCCACCAGAAAAGATCACTTTCCCTTACCTTTCATAGATCAAATGTTGGAAAGATTAGCCGGAAATAGTTACTACTGTTTTCTAGATGGATTTTCCGGATATTTTCAAATTCCAATAGCACCCGAGGATCAAGAAAAAACCACATTCACGTGCCCTTATGGTACTTTTGCTTACAAACGCATGCCATTTGGACTTTGCAACGCCCCTGCAACCTTTCAAAGGTGTATGATGGCGATTTTTCACGACATGATAGAAGAATGCATGGAAGTATTCATGGATGACTTTTCAGTCTTCGGTGATACATTTAAATCATGTCTAGTTAATCTAGAACGAATGCTAATTAGATGCGAAAAATCAAATCTAGTACTTAATTGGGAGAAATGCCATTTCATGGTTAAAGAAGGCATCGTTCTTGGACATAAAATTTCAAAAGAAGGAATTGAAGTGGATAGAGCTAAAGTAGATGTAATTGCTAAACTTCCACATCCCACCAATGTTAGAGGAGTTAGGAGTTTTCTAGGGCATGCCGGTTTTTACCGACGTTTTATAAAAGATTTTTCTAAAATTGCCACTCCTATGAATAAACTCCTAGAAAAGGATGCGCCATTCATCTTTTCAGATGAATGTATCAAATCTTTTAATATTCTTAAAGAAAAACTCACTAATGCGCCGATCATGATAACACCAAATTGGAATCTACCATTTGAACTAATGTGCGATGCAAGTGATTTTGCAATGGGAGCCGTTTTAGGACAAAGGATTGAAAAACGATTTCAACCTATATATTATGCTAGTAAGACATTACAAGGAGCACAAACGAACTATACAACTACTGAAAAAGAACTCCTTGCTATTGTCTTTGCTTTTGACAAATTTCGATCATATCTAGTTCTAGCAAAAACGGTGGTCTATACCGACCATTCTGCTCTTAGATACCTATTTTCAAAACAAGATGCTAAACCAAGATTAATCCGTTGGATCTTACTCTTACAAGAGTTTGATATTGAAATCCGAGATAAAAAAGGAGCAGAAAATCTCGCCGCTGATCATCTTTCTCGTCTTGAAAATCCCGAATTAGAAGTTCTGAATGAATCGGCCATACAAGACAACTTTCCTGATGAATATCTATTGAAGATAGATTATAAAGAAATCCCATGGTTTGCAGACTATGCAAACTACTTAGTTTGTGGATTCCTTGAAAAAGGATTATCGTACCAAAGACGAAAGAAATTCTTCAGTGATATAAAACACTATTTCTGGGAAGATCCACATCTGTTTAAAAGTTGTCCCGATGGAATAATACGCCGATGCATATTTGGAGATGAAGCTAGTAAAATTTTAAACCATTGTCACACAGGACCAACAGGAGGGCATTATGGGCCTCAACTAACAGCAAGAAAAGTTTATGAAGCTGGATTCTATTGGCCTACAATTTACAAAGACGCACACCTTCTTTGCAAATCCTGTGATGCATGTCAAAGGACCGGAAAAATAAGTCAACGCGATGAAATGCCACAAAATGTCATCCAAGTTTGCGAAGTATTTGACATTTGGGGTATTGACTTTATGGGTCCATTTCCAAAATCTCATAATAATCTATATATACTCGTAGCCATTGATTATGTATCTAAATGGGCGGAAGCACAAGCTCTTCCAACTAACGATGCACGAGTTGTAGTAAACTTTTTAAAACGTCTTTTTGCAAGGTTTGGAACACCGAAAGCTTTAATAAGTGATCGGGGTACTCATTTCTGTAATAATCAACTTGAGAAAGTTCTTAAAAGATATGGAGTAACTCATAAAATCTCCACCGCATATCATCCACAAACAAGTGGACAAGTTGAAAATACCAACCGAGCTTTAAAACGTATTCTTGAGAAAACCGTAGGATCAAATCCGAAGGAATGGTCCATTAAATTGGAGGATGCACTCTGGGCTTTTAGAACAGCCTACAAAACTCCAATTGGAACCACACCTTTTAGACTTGTTTATGGAAAAGCATGTCATCTTCCAGTAGAAATTGAACACAAAGCATTTTGGGCTTTGAAGACATGTAATCTTGATTTACATGAAGCCGGACGTCTACGATTAAGTCAACTAAACGAATTAGAAGAATTAAGACATGAAGCATACGAAAATTCGTTAATCTATAAAGAAAGAACGAAGAAATGGCATGATAAAAGAATCAGAAGTTCAAAAGAATTCAAAGAAGGAGACAGAGTTCTTCTTTTCAATTCACGATTCAAGCTATTTCCTGGAAAATTGAAATCAAGATGGTCTGGACCATTCATAGTCAAAAGAGTTTTCCCATACGGAACGATAGAATTGATAAATTCAAATGGGATTGAATTTAAAGTTAATGGTCACAGAGTTAAACATTACATACATGGTCCGATGGAAGTCGACAACGAAGTTAATCACAATTTCGACACCACAGCTAACTAAGTGTGGGGAGAATCAAGTCTTTAAAGGATAATATGTATTTCTGTTAGAGTTAGATTGTCTGTTTTCGTGTAGTTCTCGAAAATGGAACACGTATGGTCTTTCCCTAGCAGACCCTAAAGAACTAGTCTTCTCCCCCCATTCTGAATTTTTATTTTTTTTAGGTTTTTACGAAATGAAGACTGCCTGTGAACTAAACCATGGTCTAATGCTACACGCTTTGATCACTAAAAGAAATAATGACATACTACCGAGTGAATTAGTATCAGTAATCAGAGAAAGAATGGACGGAGTTAGAAAAGGATCCAGATGCGAAGATAATAAGTTACAATTTGGTAAAGGAAAATCAAAATCCGCAGCGAAAAGAAGAGCACGACACCTAGAAAAATGTCACAAATGCGGAAAATGGTCACATGGAGGTAAATGTTCAAATAATCAAACCTATTCAAATACCGAATTTGTTACTTTATGCAGAGACGGACCGTTCATATGTTTAGAAGAAAAGACAATGAATGCTCGAGGTTACGCCTATGCAGCCATGGAAAACCAATTAAACCGACTATCTTATGAATATAATAGATCATATAACTAAGAAATCTATTTCACAGGTATGTCTGTACAGTTTTTATTTTTATTTTTAACCTTTTGATAATAAACGCTAATTTGTTCGCTAAAAAGTATTAAATTGGTATTAAATAAAATTAGGTTTGGCAACCGAAATTATTGATATTGTTCAAAAATTTATTACATCACTGCGAAATTTAACGTTTATTCTTAAGGTATAAATATCTTTAATCAATCAACCCAAAATATTTCAAAAATTCGTCATGAGTTAAATTAGGTCTTGAAACCGAAATTACTTTACCGAAAAGAGGGGCGCATATTTTTGATAATATTTGATTGATTAAAGTGGGATAAAAAGACAAAAAGATTTTTAATTTTACTATGTTTTTAAAATTAATATTTAAATCTTAAGTTAATATTGTAAACTTTGTGAAAACAATATTTTTAAAATTGTAAATATTTGAAAAATTAATACAAGTTTGGTATGAATTTATAAATTTTTAAATTAAGTTTGGTGTGAATTTTTAATTTTTAAAATATTAATTTTTAATTTTATGCATTTTAAATTTTGAGTTTGGTGTGAATTTTTAATTTTAATTTTGAATTTTATATTTAAGTTGTGTGAATTTAAAAACAAAAATTTACTTTATCTCATTAAGTTAAGAATATGATTTTTAAAATTCGTCGTAAGTTGAAGACTAGGTCTTTGAACCGAAATTGCTTTACCCGAGGGAGGGACGAGAACTTTTATTATCATTATTTTTAATCTTGTTGATTTAAAGTATGCCAAAAACATTAAAAAAAACCCAAAAATCTTAGCTTTTAAAACAATCGCTACAAAAAGACAAATTTTAAAATTTTGTCGAGGGACGGACTAGGACATCAATCCGAAACGACCTCGTCCTAAATAACAAGGGAAACAAAATTTTAAAATTAATTTCTTAATTGTTTTATAAGTTAAAGATTATAAAAAAAAAAAAAAAAAAAAAAAAAAAAAAAAAAAAAATAACTCCGCGACTCGCGGAGTTTTCAGTGAAAACCTCCGCGACTAGCGGAGGGACCAAATTACAGAAAAAAAATATAACCAGCTGCTCGAACTGATCACTCTCACACACACATAAACACCCGAAATAGCTGCGAAAAAAACCCAAGAAAACCCACGAAAATCATCCCAAAAACTCGATTTTTCACCGTTAATCTTCAAATTTTTCACTACAATCATGTTGAGAAGGATGATATCTAGGAACTACTCAAGAAAACAGACTGAAAGGGGTGAATCTTCATCCCAAGCCCGCCATGCTCCTGCTGAGAACTTGGAACAACAGGAGGTAGATAACTACTACAAGCAGGATGTACCTCATCCAGTCATGACCTTTTCAGATATGCACTTGGAACAGTTGCACCCGAACTTGCGATTTGACAGACTTTGGATAGATTATCCAAAATATCAACGGGGTTTGCATACTCTTCACTCTAAGGTTGTTGAGGTACCGAGGGTCATAGAATGGGGACCCTTGGAAGCTGTAGAATTGGCCGGGCCAATTAGGGAATTACTGGTACAGAGGTATGGTAATTCTTCTTTTAATGACTGGATATGTTTATTCACCATACGCAGACCTGTATATAAAGTATGGTGTGAAGAGTTGTTATGTAGTATAGAGTTGAATGATCGGGTAACTAGTTTAACCGATCGTTCTTTTATTAGATTTTTGTTAGGCGGTTCGATGCGCCACATGTCATTACTGGACATGGCTCAGGCTTTACGTATATATACGCCTGAGGAATTAGCGTCTGCCGATTGTAGAGGATTGATACTAAACGGTAGGAAAATAGATGAAAATTTTGATACACACGGTGTGTGGAGTCAAATGACAAGCCATCACCGTTTTAAAGGGGGAAACTACTCTTATTTGGATATAGATAGAGCCGAATTAAGAGTAATACATAGGTTTTTAGCTAACTCGATTACACAAAGGGGTAAAAACAAAGAAAAGGTAAATGAACAAGATTTGTTTTACCATATGTGTATTCGAGACCCACACAGCGCTGTAAGTATACCATATTGTGTGGGTTATTATTTATCAGCTATGGTTCGAGGGATGCGTCCACATAGCATAATAGGGGGTGGTATTTTTATTACTTTGATTGGTGAATATCTCGGTGTGGATATAAGTCGGGGGGGATTATTAGTAGAAGAGCCGGAACCCCGCGACACTATAGGTTTAAATGTATACCATGGTGCGAAAGTGTTGAAGCGGCGAAATAACGCCGCAGTACGATACAATGGTAGACATCCACAGGTAGAGAGAAACCAGGAACAAGGTAATGTAGGAGGGGGGAACCAGATGCAAGAAATGCAAAGGTTTATAGCTTCTCAGGAATACGAAAATGCTAGACAGAGAGCATTTGAAGATTGGCAAGTTCATCAGAACCAGATCATAGCGCATTGCCAACACATAGGTAGAAACTATATTCCTACACCGAAACCCGTCTTCCCTCCTTGGTCGATAGAGATGCAGCCACCATATCCTACGTATGACCCTGCCGAGGCATTCTATAGCACTTATGGTTATGCGTGGAACCCCTATTGGTACCAATATCATCCTTAGTTTACTTATTTTTTTTTTTTTATTATTTTGTAATTTGTAATTATTGATATATTTAATATTTTTGTTAATATTGTAATCATTTTTATAATTTCTAACTTTTATTCTTAGATTTTAATAATTTTTGAATGTGGGGTAATAAACCAAACTTCAAAAATATGTATATATGTTTGCAGTTTATCTTATGTACACAACAGGGTAAAACAACGCATTTTCAAAGACTGGCATTAAGTTCAGCAAAAGCAAGTAATTTTGACGACAATGATGCAAAATGTATGTGAAATAACAACAAGACGGAATGAACAAATGACGTGCACCATTTATCATTCAGCAAACAAACGCCAATATATTCGGAAACTTTGGTAAAAATTTAATCATTTTCACACAAATCACCCTCAATAATTTAAATTGTTACTGATTTCTTGCAAATGAGGGCATTGCAAGATCTTAAGTGTGGGAAGGGGTTAAATTCTTTCGGATTTTTAAAAAAAAAAAAAAAAAATTTTTTATAAACACTTGGTTACCATTAAAAATACTAGTAAAGCAGTAGTTGTATTAGAATCTAGTGCTCTCTGATAATAAAGAACAGCCCTGGTCTTATATACTGACTACCCAATTCTAGTAAAATTTTTCAAAATTTTTAATTAAATGAATTCAAATCATGTTTATACATATTTATGAACGATAAAACTAGGTTTTAACACCGAAATTATTGTTACCTCAAAAAGGACATAAATTGAGAAACAAACTAAAACGTCAAAATTCATTTAAAATGGAATAGAGGACGATAAAAAGAAAAATAAAAAGCCAAGTGTGGGAAAATTTACCAAGTTATTTTAAACATATGTCACATATATTTGTAACAAATAACTGAAAATACTTTTGCTTTGGACTAAACTAAACTGTTTTACCCGATGAAAGAAAAGAAGAGATGGATCTACACGATGAATCAATTCCATCATTAAAAGGAAGTAAAGTCTTCCGAAAAAGACACGCGCTTCTTGATTTAGGTCATGAAGTTGTCGTTCAGACCAGCTGTAGGTTGACGAAAAATCTAGAAAAAGTCATCACTAAAATCAGCAGGAAATCCACGGACCTCAGCATTAAACAGGGTCGTCAAGTGGTCAGATTTATCCTAACCATGAGAAGGATTTATCTCGTACAATGGGGAGGCACCATGCAAAATTAGCTGGATAAGACTAATGAATCAGATCCCCAGAAAGGATAATCTCCTTAAAGATTAAAAATCAGCTTTTAAGACTGATATTACTCAATCCTAGAGATTGACCTTAAAGATTGAGAATTCAAACTCATGGAATTCAATGATATCTAAACTCGAGCTTGAACGAGAAAATATTTTGATCAAAATTATAAACCGATTTGTTTTCTGAAAACCTATTTTCAATGCGTTCATTACCATTGAACGTAAAATCCTAGGAATTCGCCTGGAATTCATTAGGTCACCTGAACCAAATCGGGTGTCAACCGTAAGAACGGTGGTTGCATAACATGGTCAAAAACAGGACTTGTGCCAGACCGAAAAAAATTATAAGGGTGAGTTTTACTATTGCTCCTACCAAGGATAGTAATTGCGTCCGACACGTTATAGACCATAATCAAAAGCATGTCACGGGACATTGCCTTAACAGTTGCTTGTTCAACGCTTTCCTTTACAACCGGACGGTAGTTTGCCGAAAGGTAATATACGGAACAAGTAAACTGGACGTGTTGCTTTCCAAATACAAGGTTAGCAAGTGGGTGACACAAAACCGCAAGTTTTGAGCTAAAATTTTCAAATCTGAAACCCACCAAACCCACAAAAATATTTTGCAAACACCGGTAAAGGGTTATTCCGGAAAACTTATCTAGGGTAAAAACTAGATTTAATTTTCAAAAGATCAAATGTTTTCATAAAGATCCAATTTCCTTAATGGATCTAAATTTTTATAGTCATGTGGGACTGTAAACCATATCGTTACTACCATTGTTTATACCGCCGTATAGAAATCACTGATGTACAAAGTGTGAAGAATAAAGAAGTGATTCTAGTATTTCAAGACAATATTGCTTGAGGACAAGCAACGCTCAAGTGTGGGAATATTTGATAATGCTAAAAACGAACATATATTTCATAGCATTATTCCTCAAGAAAGACAAGCTTTTAGTTGCAATTGTTCTATTTACAAGTGATATTCGTTTAAATAATAAAAGGTGAAGACAAAAGACAGATTCGACGAATTGAAGACGCAAATGACCAAAAAGCTCAAAAGAACAAAAGACAATCAAAAAGGTTCCAATTATTGATAAGAAACGTCTCGAAATCACAAGAGTACAAGATTCAAAACGCAAAGTACAAGATATTAAATTGTACGCAAGGACGTTCGAAAATCCGGAACCGGGACTAGAGTCAACTCTTAACGCTCGACGCAACGGACTAAAAATTACAAGTTAACTAAATATATAAATATAATATAATATATAATTAATTATATTAATTATATATATATTATATATATATATTTAAAACCGTCGGCAGCCAGAAACTCCAAGGGCCAGAAATGAAAATACCTCTCCGCGACTCGCGGAGTTTGAAGGCCATTTTGCCGCGAGTCGCGGAGCCCCAAAATTCATTTCTGGCTATAAAGCCAACCGAATTCTGATCGAATTTTACATCTTTTTTTCATCTCTCTCAATATATACGAGTAATATATATTTATATTTATAATTTATATTTTAATTTTAATTATAATTCTAATAATAAGGGTATGTTAGCGAATGTTGTAAGGGTGTAAGTCGAAATTCTGTCCGTGTAACGCTACGCTATTTTTAATCATTGTAAGTTATGTTCAACCTTTTTACATTAATGTCTCGTAGCTAAGTTATTATTATGCTTGTTTAAAACGAAGTAATCATGATGTTGGGCTAATTACTAAAATTGGGTAATTGGGCTTTGTACCATAATTGGGGTTTGGACAAAAGAACGACACTTGTGGAAACTAGACTATGGGCTATTAATGGGCTTTATATTTGTTTAACTAAATGAAAGTTTGTTAATGTTAATATAAAGATTTACAATTGGGCGTCCCTATAAATTACCATATACACTCGATCGGACACGATGGGCGGGGTATTTATATGTACGAATAATCGTTCATTTAACCGGACACGGGAATGGATTAATAGCCACTAGAATAATTAAAACAGGGGTGAAATTACATTCAAGGGAACTTGGGGTAATTGTTAACAAAGTAGTAAAACCTTGGTTTACACGCAGTCGATAACCTGGTGTATTCATTAAACAAAGTATTAAAACCTTGTTACAATTCGAATCCCCAATTAGTTGGAATATTTATCTTCGGGTATAATAATAATTTGACAAGGACACTTGCAATTTATATTTATGACTGATGGACTGTTATGGACGAAAACCAGACGGACTTATTGAATAATCCAGGACAAAGGACAATTAACCCATGGGCATAAAACTAAAATCAACACGTCAAACATCATGATTACGGAAGTTTAAATAAGCATAATTCTTTTATTTCATATTTAATTTCCTTTATTTTATATTTAATTGCACTTCTAATTATCGCACTTTTATTTATTGTTATTTTATCACACTTTTAATTATCGTACTTTTTAATTATCGCAATTTAATTTTATCGCATTTTTATTATTCGCAATTTCATTATCGTTATTTACTTTACGCTTTAATTTAAAGTCTTGTATTTATTTTATATTTTACATTAGGTTTTAACTGCGACTAAAGTTTTAAAATCGACAAACCGGTCATTAAACGGTAAAAACCCCCCTTTATAATAATAATATCACTTATATATATATTTGTATTTTTATAAAAGTAAACTAATATAGCGTTGAGCTTTGTTTAAAGATTTCCCTGTGGAACGAACCGGACTTACTAAAAACTACACTACTGTACGATTAGGTACACTGCCTATAAGTGTTGTAGCAAGGTTTAAGTATATCCATTCTATAAATAAATAAATATCTTGTGTAAAATTGTATCGTATTTAATAGTATTTCCTGGTAAAATTTAATAGTATTTTATACCCCTCTGCTTTGACATCACAATGGGATCCGTTTTAGGACAAAGGATTGAAAAACAATTTCAACGTATTTATTATGCTAGTAAGACGTTACAAGGAGCACAAACAAATTATACAACTACTGAAAAGAACTCCTTGCTATTGTCTTTGCTTTTGACAAATTTTGATCATATTTCGCTCTAGCAAAAACGGTGGTCTATATTGACCATTCTGCTCTTAGATACCTATTTTCGAAACAAGATGCCAAACCACGATTAATCCGTTGGATCTTACTCTTACAAGAGTTTGATATTGAAATCCGAGATAAAAGAGCAGCAGAAAATCTCGCCGCTGATCATCTTTCTCGTCTTGAAAATCCCGAATTAGAAGTTCTAAATGAATCGGCCATACAAGATAACTTTCCTGATGAATATCTATTGAAGATAGATTATAATGAAATTCCATGGTTTGCAGACTATGCAAACTATTTAGTATGTGGATTCCTTGAAAAAGGATTGTCGTACCAAAAACGAAAGAAATTCTTTAGTGATATAAAACACTATTTCTGGGAAGATCCACATTTGTTTAAAAGTTGTCCCGATGGAATAATACGCCGATGTGTATTCGGAGATGAAGCTAGTAAAATTTTAAACCATTGTCACACAGGACCAACAGGAGGGCATTATGGGCCTCAGCTCACAGCAAGAAAAGTTTATGATGCTGGATTCTATTGGCCTACAATTTACAAAGACGCACACCTTCTTTGCAAATCCTGTGATGCATGTCAAAGGGCTAGAAAAATAAGTCAACTTGATGAAATGCCACAAAATGTCATTCAAGTATGTGAAGTATTTGACATTTGGGGTATTGACTTTATGGGTCCATTTCCAAAATCTCATAATAATCTCTACATTCTCGTAGCCATTGATTATGTATCTAAATGGGCGGAAGCACAAGCTCTCCCAACTAACGATGCACGAGTTGTATTCAACTTTTTAAAACGTCTTTTTGCATGGTTTGGAACACCGAAAGCTTTAATATGTGATCGGGGAACTCATTTTTGTAATAATCAACTTGAGAAAGTTTTAAAAGATATGGAGTAACTCATAAAATCTCCACCGCATATCATCCACAGACAAGTGGACAAGTTGAAAATACCAACCGAGCTTTAAAACGTATTCTAGAGAAAACCGTAGGATCAAATCCGAAGGAATGGTCCATGAAATTGGAGGATGCACTCTGGGCTTTTAGAACAGCCTACAAAACTCCAATTGGAACCACACCTTTTAGACTCGTTTACGGAAAAGCATGTTATCTTTCAGTAGAAATTGAACACAAAGCATTTTGGGCTTCGAAGACATGTAATCTTGATTTACATGAAGCTGGACGTCTACGGTTAAGTCAACTAAACGAATTAGAAGAATTAAGACATGAAGCATACGAAAATTCATTGATCTATAAGGAAAGAATGAAGAAATGGCATGATAAAAGAATCAGAAGTTCAAAAGAATTTAAAGAAGGAGGCAGAGTTCTTCTTTTCAATTCACGATTCAAGCTATTTCCTGGAAAAATGAAATCAAGATGGTCTGGACTATTTATAGTCAAAAGAGTTTTCCCATACGGAACTGTGGAATTAATAAATTCAAATGGGATTGAATTTAAGGTTAATGGTCACAGAGTTAAACATTACATAAATAGTCCAATGGAAGTCGACAACGAAGTTAATCATAATTTCGATACCACAGCTAACTAAGTGTGGGGAGAATTAAGTCTTTAAAGGATAATATGTATTTCTGTTAGAGTTAGATTTTCTGTTTTCGTGTAGTTCTCGAGAATGGAACCCGAATAGTCTTTCCCTAGCAGACCCTAAAGAACTAGTCTTCTCCCCCCATTCTGAATTTTTATTTTTTTTAGGTTTTACGAGATGAAGACTTCCTGTGAATTAAACCATGGTCTAATGCTACACGCTTTGATCACTAAACGTAATAATGACACCCTTCCAAGTGAAATAGTTTCATTAATCAGAGATAAATTGGACGGAGTAAGAAAAGAATCCAGATGCAAAAATAATAAGTTACAATTTGGTAAAGGAAAATCAAAATTCGCAGTGAAAAGAAGAGCACGACACCTTGAAAGATGTCACAAATGCGGAAAATGGTCACACGAAGGTAAATGTTCAAATAATCAAACATATTCCAATACTGAATTTGTTACTCTATGCAGAGACGGACCGTTCATATGTTTAGAAGAAAAAACGTTGAATGTTCGAGGTTACGCCTATGTAGCCATGGAAAACTAATTAGTCCGACTATCTTATGAGTGGGCTAGAGCATATCACTAAGAAATCTATTTCACAGGTAAGTTTGTACAGTTTTTATTTTTATTTTTATTTTTAACCTTTTGATAATAAACGCTAATTTGTTCGCTATAAAGTATTAAATTGGTATTCGATAAAATTAGGTCTTGCGACCG
This sequence comes from Rutidosis leptorrhynchoides, assembly GCF_046630445.1. Taxonomy (NCBI): domain Eukaryota; kingdom Viridiplantae; phylum Streptophyta; class Magnoliopsida; order Asterales; family Asteraceae; genus Rutidosis; species Rutidosis leptorrhynchoides. Next base: position 317,699,723 of record NC_092343.1, read on the forward strand.
AAATTATTGATATCATACAAAAATTTATTACATCACTGCGAAATTTACCGTTTATTCTTAAGGTATAAATATCTTTAATCAATCAACCCAAAATATTTCAAAAATTCGTCATAAGTTAAATTAGGTTATGGAACCGAAATTACTTTACCGAAAAGAGGGGCGTATATTTTTGATAATATTTGATTGATTAAAGTGGGATAAAAGACCAAAAAGATTTTTAATTCTATTTTTACTTTGTTTTTAAAATTAATATTAAAATATTATAAACTTTTTAAATCAATATATTTAAAAATTGTAAATATTTGGAAAATTAATATTTTTAATATAAGTTTGTATGTATAAAAACAAAAACATAATATAAGTTTAGTGTGAATTTTTAAATTTTATTAATATGAATTTTTAATTTTATGCATCTTAAATTTAAGTTTGGTTTAAATTTAAAAACAAAAATTTACTTTATTTTGCTAAGTTAAAAATATGATTTTTAAAATTCGTCGTGAGTTGAAGACTAGGTCTTTGAACCGAAATTGCTCTACCCAAGAGAGGGATGAGAACTTTTATTATCATTATTTTTTAATCTTATTGAACTAAAGTATGCCAAAAACATTAAAAAACCTAAAAAAAATCTTTACTTTTAAAAACCGCGCTTTGAATTGACAAATTTTAAAATTTTGTCGAGGGACGGACTAGGACAACGATCCGAAACGCCCTCATCCTAAAAAGAAACAAATTTTTAAAATTTTATTAATTTTATGTTTTATTAAGTATAAGGTTTTATAAAAAAAAAAAAAAGCAATTTTCACTATACCCGGACCCCCATGCGATCGCATGGGGTTTACACTTCAACTCCATGCGATCGCATGGAGCTGAAAATTAGGCCAGATAGAAAAAGAACCAGCGAGCTGTTCTTCAACCACAACACACACACATACACGAAACTCTCTCAAAACTTCACCAAATTTCACCAAATTTTCACCGTAATTCGTCAAATTTCTTGCTCTAATCATGCCTAGATTCGCATTCTTCAGCAAAAAGGTAAAAATTACACCCCTAAACTCATAAATTTGCTAGTTTTTGTGAAAATTACAAATATTTTACCTAATGCAATTTTGTTAATTTCTAGTGTAATTAGTGTTAAATTGTTAGTATTTTATACATGTATAACCTAGATTGATGCTATTTAACATGATTTGAAGCCAAAAACTTCAAAATTTTTAGAAATCTAGGTTTGTGTTTTTGAGCAATTTGGGGTTTTTTGATATAAACAGGTTATTGACGATTTTTGTCATGAATTATTACTAAATTAAGTAGTGTAACATGTTTAGGTAGTTAAATGATCCAAACATTGATCCTAAACATGATTTTTGAAGATTAAAGTGGACTTTTTAAGTCTAAAATTCATGAACTTGATTAATTTGATATAATTGACATTTGAGACTTGTTTAATTATTAGTAATGACTATTTTGACATGTTATTTGAGTTAAATGCTTATGAACTTTGTATACATTTTCATATGTGCTTATTTGAAAAAGTATAGAATTGTAAAAAATGTGAAAATGTGTATAAGTTTAATTTTGATTTAACATGTTATTGTGATTGTTTTAAGTTTTTATTTTGCTAACACTAATGCATATTTGGATGCACGAACTTTGTGTTTAATGTGTTTTGCAGAAAGCCGATGCTAGAGGTTCATCATCGTCATCATCTAGACGACCTACTCCAGCTCCAGAACCAGAACCAGAACCAGAAATGCAATACGAGCCAGAACTCGAACAGGAACCACAACAACAGCCTGATCAACATGTACCTTATTATGACCCGCTACAGTTACCTAATGAATTAATAGTATTTTCGATGCATCTGCCTGTAGAATACCCAGCGATTCCTGAACACACATTGCATCCTAATTTGAGATTCGATAGACGATGGAGAGATTACCCGGCATATCAAAGTAATAAATTTAAATTGGTAACAAAAGAGGTAGAGGTGCCGAGGGTAATTGATTGGAATCCTTTGGAAACGGTCCATCTAGCTGACCGTGTTAGACAGCATTTGATTCAAAGGTATGGCAGTTCTTCTTTTACAGATTGGGAACATCTTTTCACCATTCGTAGACCTGTATATAAGGAATGGTGTGTTGAGTTGATGAGTACTATAGCGTTAAATGTAGATGTAGATAGGTTAGATGATAGAAGTTTTCTTAGATTTATCCTAGGCGGTAGGATGTACAGGATGTCCATGATGGACATGGCCAGGGCATTACAGATTTACACTCCTAGTGAATTGCTACTACCCGATTGTATGAGTTTGATTTATCGTGGTGAAATGGTAGATAGGAACTTTGACGCGAACGCCGTTTGGAGGCGTATGTCAAACTATAATGTTTTTACACTGGGAGGAAAACACTCCTACTTACATATTAACAAAGCTGAGCTTCGTGTAATTCATAGATTTTTGGCTAACTCGATTACACAGAGAGGTCACAATAAGGAGAAAATGACCTTACTTGATTTATTTTACCTAAAGTGTATTCGAGACCCGAGAAGCTTTGTTAATATCCCTTACTATGTTGGTTTTTATTTATCTAAAATGGTAGAAGAAATGCAGGACGGGAGTATAATAGGAGGACGTATTTTTGTTATTCTCATTGGAGAGTATTTAGGTGTTGATAGGAACCAAGGGGGTCCATTACAGGTTTGTAGAGAACATGACGAGACCATAGGATTGCGGATTTATGCGGGTGCTAAGGTATTGAAGAGTAGACGCAACCAGGCAGTTCTCTATGAAGGTAATCATCCTCAGATAGAGAGAGGCTCAGATGAGGAAATAGAGGAAGCGAAAGACATTAGGGATGTCTTTCGAGATGCTATTCTTGACGACCACGTTCGTATAGATGAGGAAGCAATGACGAACGCGGCCAGACATAGAATGTATGAGCAGTGGAACTCCGAGCGAGTATACGAGGATTATAGGCGACGCCAACACGATAGCTGGTTAGTTCAACAGCACCAAATCATGAGCCAGCTATCATATCAGGTACCAAATAATTACGTGCCTACTCGACCTGCTCATTTTCCGCCACACAACCCCGACATCCGACCACCCTTTAACCGGTATGACTATAACCAAGCCTATCAGAACACCTATAACCAACAATGGAACCCACCTGACGAGATGAACTGGAATCCCTATTCAGACTGATTTGGTTCCATTGGTTATTTTTATGATTTTTATGTTTTTATCTTTTTACTTTTTCATGTTTAAACTTATGTTATTGGATATATTTATGTATTTTTTATCATTTTTATTATTATTGTGTACTAATAATTCACATTTAGGATTTGAAAGTGGGATTTTAAGTCCCATTTCAAATTACCATGCATGTTTATATTTGTATTGTATGTATATTGTCAATTGTACAAAACAGGGTAAAACAGCGCATTTTCAAAAACTGGCATTAAGTTCAGCAAAAGCTAGTACTTTTGACGATAAAACGAAAAACAAATGTGATGAAACAACAAGACGGAATGAACAAATGATGTGCACCATTTATCATTCAGCAAACAAACGCCAATATGTTTGGAAATTTTGGTAAAATTTAATCATTTTTCTACGCTAATCACCCTCAATAATTTAAAATGTTACTGATTTCTTGCAAATGAGGGCATTGCAAGATCTTAAGTGTGGGAAGGGGTTAAATTCTTTCGGAATTTTAAAATTTTTTGACTTGTACACTTGGTTACCATTAGAAATACTAGTAACGCAGTAGTTGTATTAGAATCTAGTGCTCTCTGATAATAAAGAACAGCCCTAGTCTTATATACTGACTACCCAATTCTAGTAAAAATTTTCAAAATTTTCAATTAAATGAAATCAAAATCATGTTTATACATATTTATGAACGATAAAACTAGGTGTTAACACCGAAATTATTTTTACCTCGGAAAGGACATAAATTGAGAAACAACCCAAAATGTTAGAATTCATTTAAAATGGAATAGAGGACAATAAAAAGGAAAATAAAAGCCAAGTGTGGGAAAATTTACCAAGTTATTTAAAACATATATCACACATATTTTTGTAACAAATAACTGAAGATACTTTTGTTTTGGACGATTTTAATCAGTTTTACCCGATTTACTGTAATATATTTGAAAGAAAGATGGATCTACACGATGAATCAATTCCATCATTAAAAGGAAGTAAAGTCTTCCGAAAAAGAAACGCGCTTCTTGATTTAGGTCATGAAGTTGTCGTCCAGACCAGCTGTAGGTTGACGAAAAATCTAGAAAAGTCATCACTAAAATCAGCAGGAAATCCACGGACCTCAGTATCAAACAGGGTCGCCAAGTGGTCAGACTTATCCTAACCATGAGAGGATCTGTCTCGTAAAATGGGGAGGACGCCGTGCAAATTAGCTGGATAAGACTAATGAATCAGATCCCTAGAAAAGGATAATCTCCTTAAAGATCAAAAATCAGCTTTTAAGCCCGATATTACTCAATCCTAGAGATTGACCTTAAAGATTGAGAATTACAAACTCATGGAATTCAATGATATCTAAACTCGAGCTTGAACGAGAAAATATTTTGATCAAAATTACAAACTGATTTGTTTTCTGAAAATCCATTTTCAATGCGTTCATTACCATTGAACGTAAAATCCTAGGAATTCACCTGGAATTCATTAGGTCACCTGAACCAAATCGGGTGTCAACCGTAAGAACGGTGGTTGCATAGCATGGTCAAAGACAGGACCTTGTGCCAGACCAGAAAATTATAAGGGTGAGCTTTACTATTGCTCCTACCAAGGATAGTAATTGCATCCGATACGTTGCAGACCATAATTAAAAGCATGTCAGGGGACATTGCCTTAACAGTTGCTTGTTCAACGCTTTCCTTTACAACCGGACGGTAGTTTACCGAAAGGTAATATACGGAACAAGTATACTGGACGTGTTGCTTTCCCAATACAAGGTTAGCAAGTAGGTGACACAAAACTGCAAGTTTTGAACTAAAATTTTCAAATCTGAAACCCACCAAACCCACAAAAACAATTTGCAAACACCGGTGAAGGGTTATCCCGGAAAACTTATCTAGGGTAAAAGCTAGATTTAATTTTCAAAAGATCAAATGTTTTCATAAAGATCCAATTTCCTTAATGGATCTAAACTTTTATAGTCATGTGGGACTGTAAACCACATCGTTACTACCATTGTGTATACCGCCGTATAGAAATCACTGATGTACAAAGTGTGAAGAATAAAGAAGTGATTCTAGTATATTTCAAGACTATATTGCTTGAGGACAAGCAACGCTCAAGTGTGGGAATATTTGATAATGCTAAAAACGAACATATATTTCATAGCATTATCCCTCAAGAAAGACAAGCTTTTAGTTGCAATTGTTCTATTTACAAGTGATATTCGTTTAAATAATAAAAGGTGAAGACAAAAGACATATTCGACGAATTGAAGACGCAAACAACCAAAAAGCTCAAAAGTACAAAGTACAATCAAAGAGGTTCCAATTATTGATGAGAAACGTCTCAAAATTACAAGAGTGCAAGATTCGAAACGCACAATACAAGATATTAAATTGTACGCAAGGACGTTTGAAAATCCGAAACAGGGACCAGAGTCAACTCTCAACGCTCGACGCAACGGACTAAAAATTACAAGTCAACTATGCACATGAATATAATATAATATATAATTAATTCTTAAAATTAATATATATATTATATTATATTATAAAAACCGTCGGCAGAAGAAAACAACAACATGTGAGCCTCCCCAACTGGCCATGCGATCACATGGCCTTGAAGAGCAAAACTCATGCGATCGCATGAGCCCCTTTTCCAGCCCACATGCCAATAAAATTCGCAGTTTGGTGAACATCAAACACATCTTTTTCTCCTCATTCATCATACGATATATATATATATATATATATATATATATATATATATATATATATATATATATATATATATATATATATATATATATATATATTTATATATTATATTTTAATTTTAATTTTAATTTCTAATAATAACGGTATGTTAGCGAATGTTGTAAAGGTGTAAGTCGAAATTATGTCCGTGTAATGCTACGCTATTTTTAATCATTGTAAGTTATGTTCAACCTTTTTAATTTAATGTCTCGTAGCTAAGTTATTATTATGCTTATTTAAAACAAAGTAATCATGATATTGGGCTAATTACTAAAATTGGGTAATTGGGCTTTGTACCATAATTGGGGTTTGGACAAAAGAACGACACTTGTGGAAATTAGAATATGGGCTATTAATGGGCTTTATATTTGTTTAACTAAATGATAGTTTGTTAATTTTAATATAAAGATTTACAATTGGACGTCCCTATAAATAACCATATACACTCGATCGGACACGATGGGCGGGATATTTATATGTACGAATAATCGTTCATTTAACCGGACACGGGAATGGATTAATAGTCTATAGAATTATTAAAACAGGGGTGAAATTATGTACAAGGACACTTGGCGTAATTGTTAACAAAGTATTAAAACCTTGGATTACACGCAGTCGATATCCTGGTGTAATTATTAAACAAAGTATTAAGACCTTGTTACAGTTTAAGTCCCCAATTAGTTGGAATATTTGACTTCGGATATAAGGATAATTTGATGAGGACACTCGCACTTTATATTTATGACTGATGGACTGTTATGGACAAAAACCAGACGGACATATTAAATAATCCAGGACAAAGAACAATTAACCCATGGGAATAAACTAAAATCAACACGTCAAACATCATGATTACGAAAGTTTAAATAAGCATAATTCTTTTATTTCATACATAATTCCTTTATTTTCATATTTAATTGCACTTCTAATTATCACATTTTTATTTATTGTCATTGTATTTAATTGCACTTTTAATTATCGCACTTTTTAATTATCACAATTTTATTTCATCGCACTTTTATTTATTGCAATTTCATTATCGTTATTTATTTTACACTTTAAATTAAGTCTTTTACTTATTATTTAATATTTTTACATTAGGTTTTAACTGCGATTAAAGTTATAAAAATCGACAAACCGGTCATTAAACGGTAAAAACCCTCTTTTTATAATAATAATATTACTTATATATATTTGTATTTTTATAAGATAAAACTAATATAGCGTTAAGCTTTGTTTAAAAGATTTCTCTGTGGAATGAACCGGACTTACTAAAAACTACACTACTGTACGATTAGGTACACTGCCTATAAGTGTTGTAGCAAGGTTTAGGTATATCCATTCTATAAATAAATAAATATCTTGTGTAAAATTATATCATATTTAATAGTATTTCCTAGTAAAATATACACTATTTCCTAGTACGCCTCGCATACACACCAGTATCAGAGCTCTGGTTATAGGGAATTAGGATTGCATTAGTGTCGACCTATAGGATGCAATAGTGAGCCTAATCCATATCTAAGTGCTTAGATAATTGTCTGATTATTGTTCTTACTTGTACTTGAACTACTTTGCTTGGATAAAGATGTAGAAACTAAACCCTATCGTCATATTGCACAGTGAGGATGAAAGTCATATTCACTCACCTAAGTACCATCCCATGAGCCTAGCTGAATGGAGAAACCATCCTGATATCGGCTAAAAAGTCATGTTTTACCCCGATATCAGGCCCATATTTAATAAAGTAATCTACTTTATTGCCAAAATACGCATCTATTTGCTTAGATTCGTATATTTGGTAATTACGAAGGCAATGCAAAAGAATCAGTGAAAACGAACTTAAAACGAAGAATCTTGAGCGAAAATGGCAAAAACCCAGAAAAACCCTAAATCAAACGGCCTGCCAAAATGGCCTGCCACACTATGTGGACGGTTTGTCATGATTTTGGACGGCCTGCCATTCAAACGGGCCAATTAAACGGGCCACCACTAAATCAGACGGCCCAACACCAAATTGGACGGGCAACCTGTGTAAAGACCCTTCCTAATCCATCTGGACGAATACATTACATTTGATTACATCGCGAGGTACTTGACCTCTATATGATACATTTTACAAACATTGCATTCGTTTTTAAAAGACAAACTTTCATTACATCGAAAGTTGACGGCATGCATACCATTTCATAATATATCCAACTATAATTGACTTAATAATAATCTTGATGAACTCAAAGACTCGAATACAATGTCTTTTGAAATATGTCATGAATGACTCCAAGTAATATATCTAAAGCGAGCAAATGTACAGCGGAAGATTTCTTTCATACCTGAGAATAAACATGCTTTAAAGTGTCAACCAAAAGGTGGTGATTTCATTAGTTTATCATAATCAATCATTTCCATCATTTTAATAGACCACAAGATTTTCATTTCCATTTCTCATAAATATATACATCACATGCATAGAGACAAAAATAATCATTCATATGGATTGAACACCTGGTAACCGACATTAACAAGATGCATATAAGAATATCCCCTATCATTCCGGGACATCCATCAGACAAGATAAAAATGAATTCGAAGTACTAAAGCATCCGGTACTTTGGATGGGATTTGTTACGCCCAATAGATCTATCTTTAGGATTCGCGTCAATTAGTAGATCGGTTTACTAATTCTTAGGCTACCAAGCAAAAAGGGGCATATTCGGCTTCGATCATTCAACCATATAATGTAGTTTTGATTACTTGTGTCTATTTCGTAAAACGTTTATAAAAGCAGCGCATGTATTCTCAGTCCCAAAAATATCTATTACAAAAGCATTTAAAAAGGGAGTAATAAAACTCACAATAATGTATTTTGTAGTAAAAATACATATGACGATATTGAACAATGCAGGGTTGGCTTCGGATTCACGAACCTATATCATTCATTTATATATTAAAACATATATTCGTAATCGAACAATTTTGTATATTATGACTTTATAAATTTAATTTGTATATACATATTTGAAAATGATTATGATTTGTTTAGTTATATATGTATATATATATATATATATATATATATATATATATATATATATATATATATATATATATATATATATATATATATATATTATAAAAGTACCTAATTTGTTATATATGATTATTTATATAAAGATTATTAATATAGCTAATTCATACTTATATGTAATATTACTTATAAGTTTAATATGTAATATTACTTATAAGTTTACTTTTTGTATACATCATATAATATGATATTAATATTAGTAAGTAAAAGTTGTATTTGATTATAATGATAATAATAACATTACTTATAATAATAAGAATCATAGTAATAATAATATTATTGATGCAAGTAGTAAAAATGACAATAATAATAATAATTATTATATAGTTGTGGTGATAACAAAATAACAAGTTTTGTATAAATGATAAAAATTCTTAATATTACAATACTAATAATGATAATAATACTAATAATAAAAATAATGTTAGTAATAATAATAATAATTTTAATGAAAAGATAATAATGATAAGATAAAAATATTAGTTTTCATAAAAATAATATTTTAAATAATAATGTTACTTTTAATAAAAATAATGATTCTAATAGAAATTTTAACAATCATATTAATAATAATATCATATATTTTAATAATAATAATAATATTAATTATACCAATAATCTTATTTCTAATATTGATAATAATAATAATTACTTAATAACAATCAGTAATAAATAATAATTATAATAACAATATCAAATAAAAAAAATAATGAAATAATAATAATAAGAGTATTAGTAATAACTACCTCAACGGAGTAGCCCTAAAAAAAATGCCCAAGTCTGGTTTAAACCCGCGATATCCCGCTAACCCAATAACAACCTAAACCTTTGATCCGCCAGTTACATTAATGTAATAGCTCTCGTTTTCAGTTATTTAACCCGTACGAAACAGTTATCATCTTGACCATATTTCCATCATCAATATTTTCATCATCATTTTTATCATTATTATAACCACTTCTTGATCATAATCTTCACTACTAAATCGTATCATCATTGATTATTACGTTTATCATATATTACCATTTAACGATCATCATTATCAACTTATATTATCTTCTTCACCTCTCTAATCATTATTATCTTATTGTCATGTATCACGATGATCATTATAATCATCGACATGCTCATCCTCAATCTAATTAACATTACACAATCTTGTATCAGTTTTCATTACTTCATTGCCTTCTTTAACCATCATCAATCATTTGTTATTGTATCATCTATATGATTTATGTATTTTCAATTCATCACCATTATCTTAAACTATCATCATTAATCATCTAACATCATCTATATCATCACTTCATCAAAGTATTATTATCATCATAATCGAACGTAGTTATCAAAACATCATCCTTTCACATCGATGTTTATAATAATCGCTATCATCATATCGTATGTCAATATCATTATCATTAACATCATACTATCCTCACCTTACCCATTTTATTATTATAATTCTATCACATATCATCTAATCATTAACAATCCATACTCATCGTCATATACATCTAATTATCAACATTAATCATTCACCATCTTCATCAACAATATCGTAATTGAAATAAAATAAGAGGTGCAGAAGAGGTCACGAGCCGGAGCAAGTTTAGTTTAGAAACAGAAAACTGAAGCAAACAAGTTCACCATTGAACCTTAACTAGTTCACCAGCGGCCGAACAGAAAATTTAAGTCCCGACCCAACAAACAAACTGGAAACTCTCGACCTAATAAGAAGATATGAAAGTCACGGCCCAACTAAAATTTATTTAGTCCACTGGTTGCTTAAACCTTCTTATCGGCTGGAATAAAGAAAAACAATGGGAAATAAAACAGAATAAAATAAACGCGTATTTTGTCAGGGTAATCCACTTACGAATCACTTTACTATATTACCAACTCCTTTGTCTGCCACTTTCTCAAACAATAATTCAAAAGTGGCTCCTTAATTTATTGAACCGATAAAGAAAAGGAAAAGTGCTGCATCATCACTTTTTTATAGAATTAGGAATGGTACCGAGGTAGGTTTATCAATGGGTTTATATTTGAGGGTGACATCTTGGTTCTCCAACAAAATATAAATGTAAACAGCAGCAACAACTGTTGGTTGAACTGTTTTTGGTGGTAGTTTCAATCAGAAGGACATATGAAAAGAAGGTGGTTTATGTGGGTTCGAGGGTGGTGAAGTGGTGGATGGTTTATGGTGGTGAGGTGGGTTGTCGAAGCCTAAACAGAAACATGCAGGAGAACCCATGGTTGTGTGAGTGTTTTTGGTTTAAACTGGAATAGAAACAGAATAAACTTACAGCGATATAGGTGGTTTATCGTGATGGTTTGCAACTGCAAACTATAGCAGGTCGGCAGTAATATTTCGAATGATGGTCCTTAGTTGACTGATCTTGGTGATGGTGTGTGTTAATAATGGGGGTTTATTATGGTTTTTGTGAGGTGAAGGTTTTGTTCAAAATCACTTGGAAAAGAGAATATATAGTAGCAATTAAATTGAGATGATAATGGTTTAGTTAGATGGTCATGATGATCAAATAGGGTGATGATTGAGTAGGTTTCACATGGTTGAATGGGTGGCTTTTATAGCTGATTAGAAACAGTGAATAATAGCAGCACAAGGTGGCGACTTGGGTGAGTTTGGAGTGCAAACCGGACAGTAGTAAATGAAAACAAATTGGTAGTTTTGTGGTGATCTTAGGCTATAGTAAATGGAATGAATGGTAGTAAAAGAAACCAGTGTCTTAGTGATAGTGGTTGAAGGGATTATCATAGAAGAAGAAAGAGAGAGATTAAGATGGTTGTTATTATCTCTGTCTAATATGATATATGTATATGTTATACATACATAGAGATGTTTGATAGTTGATAATGAAAAGGTAAAACAGTAGCTCACTCTTTAATTCACGGGATGTTTAACATCTTGTCTTTGCTTATTTTCATATGTATATACATGAGAGATTCGGTGAATCATAGAAACAATAACATAGAAAATATAATAATAATAATTAATATCCTCAATCAATTGAATCAATAATTCCAATTAGCAGCCTTAACTCTTGTTTCATCTGTCGACATATTAAATAGGATATTAACTCGTTTTAGATTCATATGAATCCTAACGAAATGTCAACCGAGTATTAAAATTAATTAATAACTGTATTCAATAATTTTTATATCTATATATAGATTCATTTTAATAATAAATTTTATTATATCTTATGTTATTTTATTTTTACAAAAATAATTCTAGTAACCAAATGATATAATATTTCAAATTATATTTCAAATTAATATATCTATATATATTTTTAAATATATAAGTATCTATTTATAATTAGTTGTTCGTGAATCGTCGGAAATGGTCGAAGGTCAGTTTAATATATGAACAATTCAAAATTTTTGAGACTAAACCTAACATACTTTGCTTATCGTGTCGAAATCATATAACGATTAAGTTTAAATTTGGTCAAAAATTTCCGGGTCGTCACAGTACCTACTCGTTAAAGAAATTTCGTCCCAAAATTTGAGTGGGGTCGTCATGGCTAACAATAAAAATGTTTTCATGACGAATATGAGGTGATAAGTAGAGTTTTATCATTATTGATTAATATAGATAAAATGATTCGATGATGTGAAGCGTACGAGTGAAGCTGTCACAAAAGATTGAGATAGAGGTTTAACTTTTGACGTAGTTACAGTGGATTTTCGGAATTCAAGGAATTTAGAGATAATCTTCGAAATCTATATAAGATTCGATTCTTCCGTAATTAAGGAAAGTATTACCCTCTTTAATTAAATGCGACCATCTGCCTCAATTGCTATGCCTGATATTTCGCTATAGATTCATCTCTTCCGTTCCATTATTTTTACCCTTTTTTTTTTCCCAATTCTTACTTCCAAAAGATCCGTTAATATGCCTAATATCATTCTAATCCTTGATATTTTTCTGAATATCGTATCTGTCATTCTTCTTTTTTTTTTCATCTGCCACCAGAGGAATCTATTCACTTTACTATTACTTTAGGTTTATAGTATTTTTCATTCACCCGTGTCTTCATATTGCTATTCGTATTAATATTCACGGTTTGTAACCTCCGTGTTGTTATTGGACTTTATATTTTCTCTTATATTTTGGAGCTCTTTGCCTTTTTATTCTCTTCTCGACCTCTAGTAAGGCGAGTAATGGTCCAGAATCCGTAAGTATGGAGTTTCGAATGATTGTGATATATTTTACAGAAAGGAAAGGTGATAGCACGATTTGATTTTTCGGATTACCAGAATCCCTGAGGATAGAACTATCAAGAATATATTTTCTTGATATGTTCAGAAGTTAATTAGAATGAAAGAGTTATGTCACATGGCACATGATGACGATATAGTCTGTGAATCATCACGTTCCATTAGAAATTTCAGCATGACTTACTGTAATATAACCACGTTGGCCTGACGTCATTATATTATACTAACTCATGCTTTAATCCCCAACACTTCTCCAGAATTCACTCATAATTTATATTTAGATGTTACAGAATATTGAGAACTAAAACAATTTTCAATATGATGTAATACATATAGCACGAAGAGGTATATAATTTCGAACAAGAATATCTATGAAAATATTCTCAGAAATATCGAAGATATTCATGATGATATTTTAGAATTTCTAAGTTTGAAGATTGATGAAGAAAGATTAATCGCAAGATTTTAACATGAGTACGGAGCAAGATATTCTTTGAAGGTTTCATCGGATCCAGAATTACCTGGTTTCTTTGAATATATGGTATGGTCCTTGTATTTGGCCTTGGTCTCCTTCATGGTTTGCTCAATCTGTTTTTCAGTACCAAGTTTTCTATCGAGCGTTCCTAACACTTCTTTCTTTATCATCAAACTTTTGGCCGTTTAGACCATCTACAATTTTGCTGTTTCCTCTGCATTTAATGCTACATATCTAAATCACCGGTTATCAATCCGAGGTGGTTTCAAGATAATTGTGTTTTTAGATGATTAAACGCTGATAGTAATATGGTGGAATATAAAAGGTTTCTCGGTAACAATAAAAGAGCACGCATATATATCAAGGTGTTAATAAGATTGTTTCGAGCGAAAAGTCGAAGTTGACTTGCTGAAGCTGTGACAAAATTTGCTACTTTGAAAGGAATTACCAAGTTATTTTGAGTAATAATAACACTAAAGGAATTAGCACAGATACGTGTTAAACGTTTACTCAGGTTCCGAGAGTTTTTCAGGTGCATAATTATATGCATAAATCTTTCCTTCCGTAGATGAAGTGCGATTGGTTTATCCTTTCGATTGAGGTGTTTTCAAGAATCATGAAAGGTTTGAAAACGGATTGTATTCGTCAAGATACAAATGAGGTTTTAAGATGAAATCAAGTGGCAAACTTGAAGAATTGTTTAGTTTCATATGTTATAATCAATATTTTAATTCATTTTAATTGTCCAATATTGGTAGTCCACAGCTAGTAGTCCACAGTTAGTAATTCAACAATTCATATATAGTTTAATATATAATATTCGAATTAATTAATACGTATTCGTGACCCATTGTATACATGTCTCAGACTCGATCACAACTCAAAGTATATATATTATTGTAGAATCAACCTCAACCCTGTATAGCTAACTCGAACATTACTGCATATAGAGTGTCTATGGTTATTTCAAAAAAGATATATAGATGCGTCGATATAATATGTCAAAACCTTGTATGCGTGTCCCGATATTTAAAATGCGTAATTAACAGTATTTAAATGACGATAAATAAAGTGCGTAAAATAAATAACAGAAATTAAATGACAATAAATAAAATTACGAGAATTAAATTGCGATAAAATAAATTGCGATAATAAAAATGTAATAAGGAATTAGCAGTTAGCTAGGAACAGTTAGCTAGGATTTTGTTAGCGTGGATTCTTAACAAAATTTCTCATAGTTAATTTGTTTGTTTCTAACAAAATTTATTTTGTCCAAAGTTTTCTTCATTATGCCACTTGTTGGATTCTGATAGGTCAATATCCAAATATGAAATTGAATAAAAATGGTTATTCTGTGGTGAACGGATACATATATCTGTGGATGTAAGTAGGATAGTAAATGACTGTTGAATCAAATTCGAAGAATGTACAATGTAACTTATTAATGTGAAATCTAAATATTCCTCGGGTATTACCTACCCGTTAAAATATTTTCACCATTAACAGTTTGTACGAAAAAAATTTTAATTACAATCTTTATGAAAATATACTTACATATATATTTTCTTCAGATGTAATTATAGATTCAATGAGTTAATATAATATTAATCTCATTTGATATACCTGTAGAACTAGAATACATAATCTCTAAAACATTAGAGATTACATAATCGCCATGAAGAATGAAGAAAATTGATGTAGAACGATTTGTAGAACGATGATTATGATCGAGGTATAGATTACGATGTTGAGGCATGTGATGTTGAAACTTAGGTTGTTGGTGGTACTGGTGTTGATGTTGGTGGTACTGTTGGTGAAGCTGGTAAGTTTTGCACCATATTCTCCAAATTGATTACTCGAGCGCGAAGCTCGTTGACTTCTTCCATTATTCTGGGATGATTGTCGGTTGAAACGAGCGGATGAATAAGGTTTAGAATTTTAGATAGAATATAATCGTGGCGATATATTCGGGAAATGAGAGTGAAAATGGTGTTTCGGATTGGTTCGCCGGTGAATGCTTTGGGTTCTTCGCCCAGAGGACAATATGGTGAATGAAAGGGATCGTTTCTTCTTGTCTCCAATGATTAAGTAGACTACGAACCCTTCCCCAATTCGTCCAGAATTTAAGATGACTAGTTGGTTGATCCATTTTGTTTACACTGCTTTCGGAGCTTAGGTGAATATCCATGTCGGAATAGTTATCGGAATAACTATCGGAATAGCTATCGGAATCTGGGGGACTAGAACTGGTTGAGGAATTCATCTCGTACGATCAGATGAAGGATTTTCGATAAGAAATAGATTATAGAATGTAGATTAGTACCCTGCAATACATAATTTACATATGTATATATAATACTAAAATCCCATAAGTTACGGAGGAATCTACTGAGGCTGTCAGGCAAAGGTAACAATAACAGATACGCTAAGATATGAATTTATCTATACACTGTCTATGCAATAGAGGTAGTAAGACGTGTCTAGACTTTAAGGATGATAAGCAAATAATTTTCGACACGAAATGATAAGAAAAACTTTTGACATGCAGACACGGTCGAAGTCCAGACCCACTAATGCATCTAAACAACTATCAGTTAGACACACTAATGCAAGACCTGGTTCACTAAGACCACCGCTCTGATACCAACTGTAAAGACCCGTCCTAATCCATCTGGACGAATACATTACATTTGGTTACATCGCGAGGTACTTGACCTCTATATGATACATTTTACAAACATTGCATTCGTTTTTAAAAGACAAACTTTCATTACATCGAAAGTTGACAGCATGCATACCATTTCATAATATATCCAAATATAATTGACTTAATAATAATCTTGATGAACTCAACGACTAAAATGTAACGTCTTTTTAAATATGTCATGAATGACTCCAAGTAATATATCTAAAGCGAGCAAATGCACAGCAGAAGATTTCTTTCATACATGAGAATAAACATGCTTTAAAGTGTCAACCAAAAGGTTGGTGAGTTCATTAGTTTATCATAATCAATCATTTCCATCATTTTAATAGACCACAAGATTTTTATTTCCATTTCTCATAAATATACGTCCCATGCATAGAGACAAAAATAATCATTCATATGTATTGAACACTTGGTAACCAATATTAACAAGATGCATATAAGAATATCCCCAATCATTCCGGGACATCCATCGGACATGATAAAAACGAATTCGAAGTACTAAAGCATCCGGTACTTTGGATGGGGTTTGTTAGGCCCAATAGATCTATCTTTAGGATTCGCGTCAATTAGTAGATCGGTTTACTAATTCTTAGGCTACCAAGCAAAAAGGGGCATATTCGGCTTCAATCATTCAACCATATAATGTAGTTTTGATTACTTGTGTCTATTTCGTAAAACAGTTATAAAAGCAGCACATGTATTCTCAGTCCCAAAAATATATATTACAAAAGCATTTAAAAAGGGAGTAATGAAACTCACAATAATGTATTTTGTAGTAAAAATACATATGACGAAATTGAACAATGCAGGGTTGACTTCGGATTCACGAACCTATATCATTCATTTATATATTAAAACATATATTCGTAATCGAACAATTTTGTATATTATGTCTTTATATATTTAATTTGTATATACATATTTGAAAATGATTATGATTTGTTTATATATATATATATATATATATATATATATATATATATATATATATATATATATACATATATATATTATAAAAGTACCTAATTTGTTATATATGATTATTTATATAAAGATTGTTAATATAGTTAATTCATACTTATATGTAATATTACTTATAAGTTTAATATATAATATTACTTATAAGTTTATTTTTTGTATACATAATAACATATGATATTAATGTTAGTAAGTAAAAGTTGTATTTGATTATAATGATAATAATAACATTACTTATAATAATAAGAATCGTAGTAATAATAATATTATTGATGCTAATAGTAAAAATGACAATAATAATAATAATAATAATTATATAGTTGTGGTGATAACAAAATAACAAGTTTTGTATAAATGATAAAAATTCTTAATATTACAGTACTAATAATGATAATAATACTAATAATAAAAATAATGTTAGTAATAATAATAATTTTAATGAAAAGATAATAATGATAAGATAAAAACATTAGTTTTCATAAAAATAATATTTTAAATAATAATGGTACTTTTAATAAAAATAATGATTCTAATAGAAATTTTAACAATCATATTAATAATAATACCATATATTTTAATAATAATAATAATGATAATAATATTAATTATACCAATAATCTTATTTCTAATATTGATAATAATAATAATTGCTTAATAACAATCAGTAATAAATAATAATTATAATAACAATATCAAATAAAAAAAATGAAATAATAATAATAAGAGTATTAGTAATAACTACCTCAACGGAGTAGCCCTAAAAAAAATGCCCAAGTCTGATTTAAACCCGCGATGTCCCGCTAACCCAATAACAACCTAAACCTTTGATCCGCCAGTTACATTAATGTAATAGCTCTCATTTTCAGTTATTTAACCCGTACGAAACGGTTATCATCTTGACCATATTTCCATCATCAATATTTTCATCATCATTTTTATCATTATTATAACCACTTCTTGATCATAATCTTCACTACTAAACCGTATCATCATTGATTATTACGTTTATCATATATTACCATTTAACGATCATCATTATCAACTTATATTATCTTCTTCACCTCTCTAATCATTATTATCTTATTGTCATGTATCACGATGATCATTATCATCATCGACATGCTCATCCTCAATCTAATTAACATTACACAATCTTGTATCAGTTTTCATTACTTCCTTGCCTTCTTTAACCATCATCAATCATTTGTTATTGTATCATCTATATGATTTATGTATTTTCGATTCATCACCATTATCTTAAACTATCATCATTAATCATCTAACGTCATCTATATCATCACTTCATCAAAGTATTATTATCATCATAATTGAACGTAGTTATCAAAACATCATCCTTCTCATCATCGATGTTTATAATAATCGCTATCATCATATCGTATGTCAATATCATTATCATTAACATCATACTATCCTCACCTTACCCATTTTATTATTATAATTATATCACATATCATCTAATCAATAACAATCCATACTCATCGTCATATACATCTAATTATCAACATTAATCATTCACCATCTTCATCAACAATATCGTAATTGAAATAAAATAAGAGGTGCAGAAGAGGTCACGAGCCGGAGCAAGTTTAGTTTAGAAACAGAAAACTGAAGCAAACAAGTTCACCATTGAACCTTAACTAGTTCACCAGCGGCCGAACAGAAAATTTAAGTCCCGGCCCAACAAACAAACTGGAAACTCTCGACCTAATAAGAAGATATGAAAGTCACGGCCCAACTAAAATTTATTTAGTCCACTGGTTGCTTAAACCTTCTTGTCGGCTGGAATAAAGAAAAACAATGGGAAATAAAACAGAATAAAATAAACGCGTATTTTGTCAGGGTAATCCACTTACGAATCACTTTACTATATTACCAACTCCTTTGTCTGCCACTTTCTCAAACAATAATTCAAAAGTGGCTCCTTAATTTATTGAACCGATAAAGAAAAGGAAAAGTGTTGCATCATCACTTTTTTATAGAATTAGGAATGGTACCGAGGTAGGTTTATCAATGGGTTTATATTTGAGGGTGACATCTTGGTTCTCCAACAAAATATAAACGTAAACAGCAGCAACAACTGTTGGTTGAACTGTTTTTGGTGGTAGTTTCAATCAGAAGGACATATGAAAAGAAGGTGGTTTATGTGGGTTCGAGGGTGGTGAAGTGGTGGATGGTTTATGGTGGTGAGGTGGGTTGTCGAAGCCTAAACAGAAACATGCAGGAGAACCCATGGTTGTGTGAGTGTTTTTGGTTTAAACTGGAATAGAAACAGAATAAACTTACAGCGATATAGGCGGTTTATCGTGATGGTTTGCAACTGCAAACTATAGCAGGTCGGCAGTAATTTTTCGAATGATGGTCCTCAGTTGACTGATCTTGGTGATGGTGTGTGTTAATGATGGGGGTTTATTATGGTTTTTGTGAGGTGAAGGTTTTGTTCAAAAGCACTTGGAAAAGAGAATATATAGTAGCAATTAAATTGAGATGATAATGGTTTAGTTCGATGGTCATGGTGATCAAATAGGGTGATGATTGAGTAGGTTTCACATGGTTAAATGGGTGGCTTTTATGGATGATTAGAAATAGTGAATAATAGCAGCACAAGGTGGTGACTTGGGTGAGTTTGGAGTGCAAACCGGACAGTAGTAAATGAAAACAAATTGGTAGTTTTGTGGTGATCTTAGGCTGTAGTAAATGGAACGAATAGTAGTAAAAGAAACCAGTGTATTTGTGATAGAGGCTGAAGGGATTATCATAGAAGAAGAAAGAGAGAGATTGAGATAGTTGTTATTATCTCTGTGTAATATGATATATGTATATGTTATACATACATAGAGATGTTTGATAGTTAATAATGAAAAGGTAAAATAGTAGCTCACTCTTTAATTCACGGGATGTTTAATGTGACGACCCGGAAATTTCCGACTAAATTTAAACTTTATCTTTATATTATTCTGACACGATAAGCAATGTTTGTTAAGTTAAATCTCAAGAATTTTAAACTATGTTTATACATTCATTTAAACCTCGACCAAATTCTAATGATTCACGAACCATTAAATGAACATATATGAATATGTATGTATATGTGTATATGTTATAAATTGAAAATGTCAACAAAGTATTTAAACGTATAATGCTTTATATGAACGTATTTGTTTCAATATGATTATCGACGAAATTAAAAAAAATATATTAAATGATTGAATTATCAGAAACATTGAATTATGATTACAAGTCTCTGTTGAGAGGTCCACTATGATTTGAGAAAATCTATTCATCTTAACGATATTCGGAATAATTTGTAAAGCTATTTATAAATAAAAATAAAAAGTGTCATTTACGAAAGTTAGACAAAAGTTAGTGGAGAATTGGTTTCCATAATATTCTATTAATCTATTTTCAAACGTACAAAAACGTTTTCAGTTTAAAAAGAACTTTATTATTAAAACGTATATAACTTTTATAAATATCTAGAATCACTTTTGACAACTCATTACTTAACCAGTATAATAAATATAACGATATTTATATTTTATTTCATTAAATATATATAACGATTTAAATTAATATTATATATATTGATACGCGTATTATACATATATAGTTTTTATACTTTTACTATACTTTAACTTTACCTTTACTTTATTTTTACTTTACCTTAACTTTAATAATTCATACTTTAATAATTTACTTTAATAATTCATACTTTAATAATTCACTTTAATAATTCATACTTTAATAATTCACTTTAATAATTCATACTTTAATAATTCACTTTAATAATTCATACTTTAATAATTCACTTTAATAATTCATACTTTAATAATTCACTTTAATAATTCAAAAATCTATTATAAATAGAATTCAATAGGTTTCATTATTTGATTGAAAACTTGAAAATATTTTCTCTAAACTCTCTCAATCGATTTACATATATATATTTACTCCGTATTATTTCAAGAAATTATCAGTATACATAAAATATTAAGACGGAGTGCTGTCCGAGTGATTTCGAAATTGTTTTTCGAGCGGGATAGAGCTAAGGAAATTATGGGTTAAAGCTATGGAGGTTATGGGTATGGTTCGGGAGTATTGCTCATGAGTCAAACTAGTGTTTATCATCTCCGTTGCGTCTACGTACTTTTTCTGCAATATTGAATCTCAATATTGATACGTTCGTGAATCCAAGGCCAACATTGCACTTGTTCAATGACGTTATATGTATTTTTACTACAAAATACAGTATTGTGAGTTTCATTTACTCCCTTTTATATATATTTTTGGGACTGAGAATACATGCGCTGTTTTTATAAATGTTTTACGAAATAGGCACAAGTACTAAAACTAATTCTACGTGGGTTTAAACCAGAAATATACCCTTAGCTTGGTAACATTAGACTACTTGTCTATGTACGGTAGGTGCGAATCCTAAAGATAGATCTATTGGGCCTGACAAACCCCATCCTGACTATGGGATGCTTTAGTACTTCGAGGTTATTTTAAACATACCTGATCTGGTGTACTTCAGAGGGTAAAACATGAACATTAAGGCTTGTTACCGGGTGCCTACAACTTATAGAATACTTTTATACACTTGCGAGTGTACATATATTTATAAACGGAAATCTTGTGGTCTATTAATATATTGAAATGATTGTTATGATAAACCTATGAACTCACCAACCTTTTGGTTGACACTTTAAAGCATGTTTATTCTCAGGTATTAAAGAAATCTTCCGCTGTGCATTAGCTCATTTTAAGGATATTACTTGGAGTCATTCATGGCATATTTTAAAAGACGTTGCATTCGAGTCATTGAGTTCATCAAGATTATTATTATGTCAATTATAGTTGGATGTATTATGAAATGGTGTGCATGCCATCAACTTTCATTGTAAAGAAAGTTTGTCTTTTAAAAACGAATGCAATGTTTATAAAATGTATCATATAGAGGTCAAATACCTCGCGATGTAATCAACTATTGTGAATCGTTTATAATGTATATGAACGGGTCCTTTCAGTTGGTATCAGAGCGGTGGTCTTAGCGAACCAGGTCTGCATTAGTGTGTCTAACTGATAGTCGTTAGGATGCATTAGTGAGCCTGGACTTCGACCGTGTCTGCATGTCAAAAGTTTTGCTTATCATTTTTGTCGGAAATTGCCTGCTTATCATTCTTAGTCTAGACACGTCTTACTGCATTGATTGCATGAATAGTGTATAGACAAAATTCATATCTTAGCGTATCTATTACTGTAAACTTTGCCTGACATATCCCGTAAATTCCTCCGTAATTTACGAAATCTTTTGCGCTATATATATATATATATATATATATATATATATATATATATATATATATATATATAGATATTCTATGTAATTAGAATACCACCCGATAGCCGAAAAATCATTTCATATCGAAAAATCCTTTATTCAATCGAACGAAATGGAATTCGTCATTAGTTCAAGTCCCTCGAATTCCGATATGGAATCCCACTCAATCTCCGAAAGCAGTGTGACCGGAATGGATCAACCAATTAGCCATCATCTATTCTGGATGAATTGGGGATAGGTTCGTAGACTCCTCAATAACTGGAGACAAGAAGAAGGTGATCCCTTCCATCCACCACATTGCCCTCTTGGCGATGAATGTGAAGCACTTACCGGCGAACCGGTCCGAAACACCATTTTCTCTCTCATTTCCAGAGTATCGCGTCACGATTATATACTACATCAAATTCTAGATTTTATTTATCCGCTCGTCCGAACCGACAATCACCCCGGTGTAATAGAAGAAGTCAACGAGCTTCGCGCTCGAGTAGTGGCTTTAGAGAATATGGTGCAAGGGTTACAAACACCAACAGCAGCACCAGCAGCATAACCAGTACCACCATCAGCAACACCAACAGTACCATGAACATCACCAGTACAGTCAGTGCCATCAGCGTTGTCAGAATCAGCAGCACCTATAACATCACAAACTCCGTCAGTTCAAGAATCACCGTGGACATCATTATAAATCAACAAGTATGTCATATCAATGAGTTATGAAGTATTAACTCATTTCCACTGAAGGATTTATATGTATATCTTATATATATATATAAATTTTTAGACCATAATAAATATTTCCGTACTAAGCTATTATGTGTGAATCTTAACTACTCGGTTAATTCATGTTACTAATATGCAATAATGTACGTCCTTCGTCCACAACTTAACCATCATTAACTACAATCTCTGCCTTAATTCAATAAATCCCAATTCATAATAAATCAAATGAATTATTCAAATATAAGTTTGATTTTTCACTTTCGTCGTCGACGTACTCGAAACTTTTCAAATAACATTATTCGTACCTTGCGAAATTCACAAGAATTCCACAAACACCAACAAATAACGAAGTATTAATTCATAATTTCAATTTTATTGAATAAATACTCCGTAAAAGTTATGTAATTTCTAAAGTCTTTAGGGATTATTCAGTTCTAGTTTCAACCGTAAATCAAATGAGTTTAATTTAATATTAATTCATTAAATCTATGTTACATCTGAAGAAAATATGCACATATATATTTTCATAAAGACTGTAATAAAATTCTGTTGTACAAAATATTAATTGTGAAATTTTTTTAACGGGTAGGTAATACCCGAGAGATATATAAATTCACAATTAATATGTTACATTTTTTGAATCTGATTAAGCAAATCATCAACTATACTCCCAAAATCTCACAACAATATACATTCTTGTATAGAAATCAAAACAACCATTCTCACCCAAATTTGATTACGCATTCTGATTTTGACAAATCAAAATCCAAGTCATGATTTAACAGAAGACATCACTCTTAGATTCCTACATCTTTCAAAGTTATACTTTGACTTCAAAACTGTGTTAGAACATCATATGTATATTAACGATTACAAACTGTGTTCAAACTCTCCGAAGTTTTTGAAGACTCTTCAAACAATGAACAATCGAGATGATGATCCAACCACATATTACCCACATTTATGTACCTAAAAAGCTCTCGAAGCCAAAGTCATAGTTCAACGCGTATCCGTGTCAGACCCTTTGGCATTTATTAGCTAAAATGACTTTTCAATTCCTTTTCAAGGTAGACAGTTTTGTCACAGCTCCAGCAAGTCAACTTCGACTTTTCAGTCGGACTAGTCTTATTATAACCTCGATAGATACGTTGCCTTTTTTTCATCGTTATTGGGGACCTTTCATATCTCGCCACCTTAGCAATAAACTTACCAACAACTTCAATTATCTTTGACCTTTCGAAAAATCATTATATTTATTGAAATCACATCATTTACTCATTCGCATCTTGTAACGAGAATTGTCATACGAATCATCGAAAAACAGTAACCAGTATTTTGAAATCTCGCAGCATGTCTACGCCAACAGTTATATGTGTACGTAAAACGCCTATCTCCTGGACTTACATACTTTGAATGTGAAGTTCTGAAAAATATTTTGAACTGCAAACTAGTTCTTGAAATGCTGATGAAGCATCAAAAACTGTAAACGATCTTAACAGTAAAAAGTTTGATGACAAAGAATAGTAAGGTGGTAAAGCTGAGAAAAAGAGAAGGTTTGGAACTGGAAAACGGATTGAACAGACTATGAAGGAGGCTGTGGACAAATCACAAAGACTAAATCTGCCTTCAAAGAATCCAAATGATTCAGTGCCTGCTAAAGTCATTAACGAATACCTTACTCTTTATTCTAAACCTTTACAGAAAAATCTTCATCATCATCCATCAATATTAGAAATTCTAAGATATTATCATATCTTTCATTATAAATATCCGCGATATTTCTGAAGATATTTTCACAACTAATCTTATCTGAAGTCATTTATCTCTTTGCGCTATCAGTGTTACATCATATAAGAAACTATTAGTTTCTATATTCTATAAACTTTCGAGTTTAAATTATGAATGTTTTGAAGTAGTGTTGGGAACTGAAGCATGAGTTAGTATAATATAATGACACTTGATCAACGTGATTATATTACAGTAAGTCATGCTGAGTTTCTAATGGGACATGACGATTCACAGACCATGCCGTCATCATGTTCCATGTTACACGAATCTTGTATTCTATTTAATCTCTAAAAATGTCAAGAATATATTTTCTTGATGATTCGGTCTTTTCAGGGTATTCTGGTAAATTAACCAATCAAGATCGTGCCATTACCATTTCCTTCTTAGAACATTAACTATGTTCATTCTTAAATTCATATCTGCGAATACTGGACCATTACAAACGTTGCTTAATCGCAAGAAGAAGAAACGAAAGGATAAAACTCTAAAATAGAAATTGGAGTATAAATCGCAGCAAATAAAAGGGAGCATTAACTGTGGATGTCAATGATTATAGAAGACAAAAGCAGGGGCTTTGAAATATAAGGGAAGATATAAAACCCAACAACCACCCAAAAATTATAAACCGTATATATCGATGCATATAGCAATATAAAGACACGGAAGAACTAAAAACACTATAAAACCGAGAGTATAGTAGAAGTAAATAGATTTTTCCGGAGGCAGATGAAAAAGAAGAACGACATATATGAAAGTGAGGAGTATATCAAGAATCAGTACTGGATGAAGCATATTGACAAATACTTTTAAATATGAGTTGAGGGAGAAAGAATAGAAGGTGTGAGTTGTAAGGAAACGAAGGAGGTGGATTTATAGTGAAATACCCGACAGAGAAATTAAGATGGATTATCGTATTAATTCGAAGAGAATCATAATCTCCTTAATCACCGAAGCATCAAATCCAACATAGATTACAAAGATTTTCTTTAAATTCAGAGATCAATTGTGATGACATCAAAAGATATGACGAATTACTATAATCTTATTTCCTTCATTTACGATGACTTCCCTCATACGCTTTGAGTAATCGAATTATTTTATCCATACTTCTTAGACATGATAAAACTTCATAATCGTCATAATAACATTCTCATTGTTAGCCATAACGACCTCTATCAAATTTCGGGGACGAAATTTCTTTAACGGGTAGGTACTGTGACGACCCGGAAATTTCCGACTAAATTTAAACTTTATCTTTATATTATTCTGACACGATAAACAATGTTTGTTAAGTTAAATCTCAAGGATTTTAAACTATGTTTATACATTCATTTAAACCTCGACCAAATTCTAATGATTCACGAACCATTAAATGAACATATATGAATATGTATGTATATGTGTATATGTTATAAATTGAAAATGTCAACAAAGTATTTAAACGTATAATGCTTTATATGAACGTATTTGTTTCAATATGATTATCGACGAAATTAAAAAAAATATATTAAATGATTGAATTATCAGAAACACTGAATTATGATTACAAGTCTCTGTTGAGAGGGCCACTATGATTTGAGAAAATCTATTCATCTTAACGATATTCGGAATAATTTGTAAACGTATTTATAAATAAAAATAAAAAGTGTCATTTACGAAAGTTAGACAAAAGCTAGTGGAGAATTGGTTTCCATAATATTCTATTAATCTATTTTCAAACGTACAAAAACGTTTTCAGTTTAAAAAGAACTTTATTATTAAAACGTATATAACTTTTATAAATATCTAGAATCACTTTTGACAACTCATTACTTAACCAGTATAATAAATATAACGATATTTATATTTTATTTCATTAAATATATATAACGATTTAAATTAATATTATATATATTTATACGCGTATTATACATACATAGGTTTTATACTTTTACTATACTTTAACTTTACCTTTACTTTATTTTTACTTTACCTTAACTTTAATAATTCATACTTTAATAATTCACTTTAATAATTCATACTTTAATAATTCACTTTAATAATTCATACTTTAATAATTCACTTTAATAATTCATACTTTAATAATTCACTTTAATAATTCATACTTTAATAATTCACTTTAATAATTCAAAAATCTATTATAAATAGAATTCAATAGGTTTCATTATTTGATAGAAAACTTGAAAATATTTTCTCTAAACTCTCTCAATCGATTTACATATATATATTTACTCCGTATTATTTCAAGAAATTATCAGTATACATAAAATATTACGACGGAGTGCTGTCCGAGTGATTTCGAAATTGTTTTTCGAGCGGGATAGAGCTAAGGAAATTATGGGTTAAAGCTATGGAGGTTATGGGTATGGTTCGGGAGTATTGCTCATGAGTCAAACTAGTGTTTATCATCTCCGTTGCGTCTACGTACTTTTTCTGCAATATTGAATCTCAATATTGATACGTTCGTGAATCCAAGGCCAACATTGCACTTGTTCAATGACGTCATATGTATTTTTACTACAAAATACAGTATTGTGAGTTTCATTTGCTCCCTTTTATATATATTTTTGGGACTGAGAATACATGCGCTGTTTTTATAAATGTTTTACGAAATAGGCACAAGTACTAAAACTAATTCTACGTGGGTTTAAACCAGAAATATACCCTTAGCTTGGTAACATTAGACTACTTGTCTATGTACGGTAGGTGCGAATCCTAAAGATAGATCTATTGGGCCTGACAAACCCCATCCTGACTATGGGATGCATTAGTACTTCGAGGTTATTTTAAACACACCTGATCTAGTGTACTTCAGAGGGTAAAACATGAACGTTAAGGCTTGTTACCGGGTGCCTACAACTTATAGAATACTTTTATACACTTGCGAGTGTACATATATTTATAAACGGAAATCTTGTGGTCTATTAATATATTGAAATGATTGTTATGATAAACCTATGAACTCACCAACCTTTTGGTTGACACTTTAAAGCATGTTTATTCTCAGGTATTAAAGAAATCTTCCGCTGTGCATTAGCTCATTTTAAGGATATTACTTGGAGTCATTCATGGCATATTTTGAAAGACGTTGCATTCGAGTCATTGAGTTCATCAAGATTATTATTATGTCAATTATAGTTGGATGTATTATGAAATGGTGTGCATGCCGTCAACTTTCATTGTAAAGAAAGTTTGTCTTTTAAAAACGAATGCAATGTTTATAAAATGTATCATATAGAGGTCAAATACCTCGCGATGTAATCAACTATTGTGAATCGTTTATAATGTATATGAACGGGTCCTTTCATTTAACATCTTGTCTTTGCCTATTTTCATATGTATATACATGAGAGATTTGGTGAATCATAGAAACAATAACATAGATAATATAATAATAATAATTAATATCCTCAAACAATTGAATCAATAATTCCAATTAGAGCCTTAACTCTTGTTTCATCTGTCGACATATTCAATAGGATATTAACTCGTTTTAGAGTCATATGAATCCTAACAAAATGTCAACCGAGTATTAAAATTAATTAATAACTGTATTCAATAACTTTTATATCTATATATAGATTCATTTTAATAATAAATTTTATTATATCTTATGTTATTTTATTTTTACAAAATTAATTCTAGTAACCAAATGATATAATATTTCAAATTATATTTCAAATTAGTATATCTATATATATTTTT
Organism: Rutidosis leptorrhynchoides; assembly: GCF_046630445.1. Lineage (NCBI taxonomy): Eukaryota > Viridiplantae > Streptophyta > Magnoliopsida > Asterales > Asteraceae > Rutidosis > Rutidosis leptorrhynchoides. The sequence goes on from NC_092343.1 coordinate 317,728,752, forward strand.
AAATATATAAGTATCTATTTATAATTAGTTGTTCGTGAATCGTCGAAAATGGTCGAAGGTCAGTTTAATATATGAACAGTTCAAAATTTTTGAGACTAAAACTAACATACTTTGCTCATCATGTCGAAATCATATAACGATTAAGTTTAAATTTGGTCGAAAATTTCTGGGTCGTCACAACCTGGACTTCATGCCACCAATTGGACGGCCTGCCATGATCCTGGATGGCCTGTCTGGATGGCCTGCCAGGCCAGATTTTAGTATTAATAGGATCATTTGTATCCATTTCCAACACACTCTCCACTCTCCACTCTTCAATTTACTCTTAAATTTAGTTAGTTTTCTAGTCTAGTTCGAGAATAGTCTTTCGAGGCCTTCTTACCTTCGAGCGGGAAATTAAGTACCCAGAGGTGAACGCTGAAGATTGTACTAAGAAGCAGTCTAGATTCAGAGTTTTCACTTTTATACTTTCGAAACTCGATTAATATACTGGTACTTTTATCGCGACTCTATCTTGTTATAATGTCTTTTATTATTACTCTGATAGATGATATTATTGTGATGATTAATGAGTAGTTATATATATTGTGCATGCTATGATGTATATATTACGCTATCTGAATATACAAATTGTGTAATGAGATATCGTTGAGATGCTTTCCGATTATGATTAAACTCAATCGCTTTTCTGACTAATAGAATTTGGTTATCAGCTCTGTGATTAGGAAGTCGAGAACCCTAATTCAGAGTACACTATCTGTGTCACTCCTTGGTAAGACACTTTTGACGGATATATAAGGCGTTTGTTAGAGGCACAACAGTTGTAGTAAGGCAACCTACCCTACGGATTGCTACATAGCTTCTTTCGTAATGGAAACCCTAATTGATACTAGGAGTACAAGGCCGGCCTCAGGCTATGCTAGTGTAGTTACTACGCATGTAAACATAGTACGTATATCGAGGAGGCACAACAGTTGTAGTACTCTATACCTCTGCTATGTATGGCCACGGAAACGACCTCACTTTGGAGAGTACATTGCACCATAACGCGGTCTCAGACATTGCACTCCGTCTGAGGGATACTTTAGTAATAGGAACTGTTTGTTTAAACCCATAAAGGATTGAAACCGTTAGGATAACGAAACGCTAACATGGAGACTATTGTCTGGCCATGACGTTCCTTTATGGTTGATTTCTTTTAAATAAGGACCAAACTGATCTTTATAAACCAATCATTAACGAAAGCATCGGAAACATATCATGTCTCTCGGATAAGGGATACCCGCTACTTTAGCTTATGTTTAAGAAAGTTTGGGCCAATTGGATAGATTAATACGCTGGCTTATCGGGTCGCTCATAATAAAAGAGCTGTCTAGTGTTAACAAGTAGTTGTGTTACTCTGGCGTCGAGGGAAGAGGCGTTGCTGCTCACTCAGAATCTTCAAGCCTGCCGCATACATTATGTCTAGTGACATGTCAGTTCTCTGACAGAGGCGGTAGGACCAATATAACGGGTAAAGGGTTATCAACTATCCATGAGCCATCATTACACAACTCAACAATGTAACCAACGAAATCATAGCATGTGCATCTTTAACCTTATCTGAAATACAAATTTTACCTACCTGTATTTACTTTATCCTTTAGAAAATTAGAAAACCCCAAAATAGAAACATAACTATTCCTTGTTTATGAATTAAGGAATAAGACATTAGAAAGAGTACAGAGGCATTCCGGGCGGACTACAATACAAGTCATGAGCGATAACAAAGCCAAGCTGGATAGGATTTTTTATGTCGAAAGCCCTTTTGTCAGGTTTTAGGTTCGATTCTGTAGACTTCCTTAAAAAATGACCCTAGGTCATACTTCCCTTACTCACCATAAGGAGTAGTAGATTTAGGCCCCGACCTTATAAATTTAAAACACGGGTATATCCTCACTGAGAGACCTCGACTGACGGCGTGCGGCTCGATGACATTGCACACTAAAATATAACCGTCCGTTTTGGCCATATCACATCCCGATTACGAAAGTGACCCATCTGAGGAACAATACCATGTGGAAGAGTATAATGAGTCCTCCGAAGAAGAACCAGAAGAATAGCCATCTGAGATTGAACTGCCAGAATCACCTCCTACATATGAAGTTAGTTCACTTAAGCGAAAGCAACCTGAGGAACCACACGTGAACGATATTCCTAGTACTTCTAAGAAACCTAGTTCACCCGCTTCGACCATGCCTATATTTTGTGTGAATGCGTATCAGCGTGGGATAATGAGATGCGACCTTTGGAATCTTAAGGCAGATTACTCGAAGTTGAAGACAGTGGTTGGTACTAACATTCATCATCTAGATAAAATTTAATATCCGTCTAGATCACTTGGAGCACGACATGAACTTAATGAAGGATGACATCCACGATTTGGCCAAAGAATTGAAGAAACCGCCTCTCGGTCCCAACTAGTCCCACATAGTTATTGCATTAGTTACTGATTAATATTTCTGTTTTAGTTTTAGCATTCGAATAAACACGTCTCGGGAAACTATGTAATTCAAGTTTATTTATTAATCAAATTTCCTTTGGTTTATTTAAATTGCAATTGAAATAGTTATTTGAAAGGACCCGTTCATATACATTATAAACGATTCACAATAGTTGATTACATCGCGAGGTATTTGACCTCTATATGATACGTTTTACAAACATTGCATTCGTTTTTAAAAGACAAACTTTCTTTACATCTAAAATTGACGGCATGCATACCATTTCATATTACATCCAACTATAATTGACTTAATATTAATCTTGATGAACTCAACGACTCGAATGCAACGTCTTTCAAAGTATGTCATGAATGACTCTAAGTAATATCCTTAAAATGAGCTAATGTACAGCGGAAGATTTCTTTAATACCTGAGAATAAACATGCTTTAAAGTGTCAACCAAAAGGTTGGTGAGTTCATTAGTTTATCATAATCAATTATTTCTGTAATAGTAATAGACCACAAGATTTCTGTTTATAAATATATGTACACTCGCAAGTGTATAAGAGTATTCTATAAGTTGTAGGCACCCGGTAACAAGCCTTAACGTTCATGTTTTACCCTCTGAAGTACACCAGATCAGGTGTGTTTAATATAACCTCGAAGTACTAAAGCATCCCATAGTCAGGATGAGGTTAGTTAGGCCCAATAGATCTATCTTTAGGATTCGCGCCTACCGTACATAGACAAGTAGTTTAATGTTACCAAGCTAAGGGTATATTTCTGGTTTAAACCCACGTTGAATTAGTTTTAGTACTTGTGTCTATTTCGTAAAACATTTATAAAGCAGCGCATGTATTCTCAGCCCAAAAATATATATTGCAAAAGCAATTAAAAAGGGAGCAAATGAAACTCACAATACTGTATTTCGTAGCAATTATGTATATGACGGCACTGAACAAGTGCAGGGTTTGTCTCGGATTCACGAACCTATATTAAGTATATATATTTATATGTTGGTCAATATCTGTCTAACAATTTAGGTCAAGTCGTAGTGTATCATAATCCTAATGCTCGAGACCGACATGCAAAAGTCAAAAAAAGTCAACTTGACCCAAAATGACTTCCAAAATCTATACATGTTTATTATATAACTTATATATAGTCATTTTATATATTTAAATATATTTATCAGATCTTATTATACTAAATAATACAAGTCATTTATTAATAAATAAAAATTTATTTTTAAATTCATATATGATAAAAATATACTTTTATATATCTCAAGTAATAAAATTTATAAAATTCACTTAATATCATAAAAATATAGTGGTATGTATTATTAATGTAATTATATTATGTGTGGTAAAAATATCTTTGTACGCACATTTATTTGATTAAATAATATTGATAATAATAACAATGATAAAAATAATAAAATGATAGTTTCAATAAAAATATTAATTTTTAGTAATAAAGATAATTTTAGTAATAACATCAACTGATAACAATTATAATAATCGTTTTAATAATAATATTAAAATTAATAATAATATTAAAATTAATAATAATTCAGTTGACCATATCTTTTAATCCGTTCATCGAACCCACACGATTTCTAAATGAAAAGTTATTAATTTTTCTTTAGCTTTTCAACGACATGCATATCATATACCTTATCTCAGTAGCATATGTATCAAATTCATGATTTATCATAAACTATTTAACGACGAAACTAAGCATACAAACATGCATAATCATATATACTCGAGCACTAGTCAGGGATACACTATTAATATATAAAAGATAAGATATGAATGCTCACGTATCAATATTGTGATTCAGTATTGCAGGAAAGTACGTAGACGCAATGAAAATGATAAACGTTAGGTTGACCTCACGAGCAATACTCTCGAACAATACACATAACCTCCATAGCTATAACCCATAATTTCCTTAGCTCTATCCCGTTTGAAAACTTATTTTGAAATCGTCTGAATATAACTCCGTCGTAGTATTTTATGTATACTAATAATATCTTGAAATAATACTAAGTAAATATATATATGTAATTCGATTGAGAGAGTTTAGAGAAATATATTTTCAAGTTTCTATGAAATAATGAAATCTATTGAATTCTATTTATAATAGTTTTTTGAATTATTAAAGTGAATTATTAAAGTATGAATTATTAAAGTGAATTATTAAAGTATGAATTATTAAAGTGAATTATTAAAGTATGAATTATTAAAGTATGAATTATTAAGGTGAATTATTAAAGTATGAATTATTAAAGTGAATTATTAAAGTATGAATTATTAAAGTATGAATTATTAAAGTGAATTATTAAAGTATGAATTATTAAAGTGAATTATTAAAGTATGAATTATTAAAGTGAATTATTATTAAAGTGAATTATTAAAGTGAATTATTAAAGTTAAAGTAAAGTAAAAGTAAAGTAAAGGTAAAGTTAAAGTATTGTAAAAGTATAAAACTATGTACGTATAATACGCGTATAAATATATTTAATATTAATTTAAATCGTTATATCATAAAACATTTTAGAAAAGTAGAATTATATATATTCATAATAGGTTTCAAGTTTTTAAATTACAGTCTGTTGGTGAAGCATGGGATAAAGTCCAAAGGTTTAATAAACGTATGAAATCATCTTAATGAAAAATGTCGAGTTACTTAACTTGTCGATATCCAACATCTAAGTTATTTACACTCCACGTTCCTACTTATAGATCACTTTACCATTTTCCGAATATTGTCAAAAAGAATAGATTCCTTAAATCACAGTGGACCTCATAACATTGTCCCGTAATCATATCATAATGTATCTGATAATTCAATTATTTGATATTATCTCTTAATTCTGTCGATAAATATATCGAAACAAATACGTTCATGTAAAGTATCATATATATCAAATACTTTGTTAATGTTTTCAGTTATTATATATTATATATACATATCTATATACATATAATTGTTCGTGAATCGTCGAACACGGTCAAAGGGTAATTGATTACATGAATGTAGTTCCAAACTTTTTGAGATTCAACATTACAAATTCTGCTTATCGTGTCGGAAACATATAAAGGTTAGGTTTAAATTTGGTCGGAAATTTTCGGGTCGTCACAGTACCTACCCGTTAAAGAAATTTCGTCCCGAAATTTGATCGAGGTCGTCATGGCTAACTTTAAAAATGTTTTCATGACGAATATGAGTTGATAAATAGAGTTTTATCATCATTGAGTAATATAGATAAACAATTTGATTACGCGAAGAGTATAAGTGAAGCTATCGCAAGAGAGTGAAATGAGTAAACGTATATTCATTTTAACCGATGACGTAGTTATGATTGATTTCCAGAATTCATGGAATTTAAAAAAAATCTTTGCAATAAGATTTGGTTCTTCGGCGATTAAGGAAATCAGGATCTTATTTGATTAAATGCGATAATCTGTCTCGATTTCTCTGTCTGATATTTTACTATAAATCTACCCCCTTCGTTTCTTTATTACCACAGCTCACACCTTCTAGTCTTTCTCCCCAATTCATACTTTAAAGCATTCGTTAATATGCTTCATCCAGTATTGATTCTTGATATACTCTTAACTTTCATATCTGTCATTCTTCTTTTTCATCTACCACCGGAGGAAGTTATTTTCTTCTACCATTACCTTGGGGTTATTGTGTTTTTCATTCTCCCGTGTCTTTATATTGCTATACGCATTGATATACAAGGTTTGTAATTTCGGGGTTGTTATCCATTATATTTCGGAGCTTCATGCTTTCGTTTTCTCTTCCCGACCTTAAGTCAAGCGGATAATGGTCCAGAATTTGTAGATATGAATTTTTGGATGAACATAGTTAATGTTCCAAGAAGAAAATCGTAATGGCACGATCTTGATTTGGCAAATTACCAAAATATCCAAAAATATAGAGCTATCAAGATGATATGTTCTTAATATGTTTCGAAATTGGGTAGAATGTAAGAGTCATGTAAATAGTACATGATGACGGTATGTTCTGTGAATCATCACGTTCCATTAGAAACTCAGTATGACTTACTGTAATATAATCACATTGATCAAGTGTCATTATATTATACTAACTCATGCTTCAGTTCCCAACACTACTTCAAAAACATTCCTATTCGAATTTTTTTTTTCTTCAGAATTTAGAAACTAACAAAGTTCTTTTTATGTTGTAACGCAGATATTGCGAATAGATAGAATATTTCGGATAAGAATAGTTTTGAAAATATCTTCAGGAATATCAAAGATATTTATAATAAAAGATACGATGATATCTTAGAATTCTTAACATAGATGGATGATGAAGAAGATTTGTCTGTGAAGGTTTAGAATAAGAAGTAAGGTGTTTGCTAACGATTTCAGTAGACACTGAATCATTTGGATCTTTTAAAGGCAATTTTAGTCTTTGTGATTTGTCCACAGCCTTCTTCATGGTCTGCTCAATCCGTTTTCCAGTTTCAAACCTTCTCTTTTTCTCAGCTTTACCACCATACTATTCTTTATCATCAAACTTTTGACTGTTAAAGTCGTTTACAGTTTTTGCTGTTTTATCAGCATTTTTTCCAATTTCGGAGAAATAGTTCATAGTTTGGGATGTTTTTCAGAAAATTCACATTCGAAGTATGTAAGTCTAGGAGATAGACGTTATATGTATACATATAACTTTTGACGTAAAATTGTCGCGAAATTCAAAATACTGATTGCAAATTCCCAGTAGTTGGTGTGACAATTATTGTTACAGGATGTAGGTGAGTACATGATGGAGTTTTAATGAATAAGTATAGTGGCTTTTCGGAGAGGCTTAAGTCGAAGGTTAATGAAGTTGTTGATAAGTTTACTGCTAATGTGGCGAGATAGAAAAGGTTCCCCGGTAACAATGATGAAGGGGTAATTGTTATAATAAGGTTTATTCGTATAAACAAATGAAGGTGATTTGTTGAAGCTATGACAAAACTGTCTATTTTGAAAAGAGATTGAAAAATTATATTTGGTAATAAATATCAAAGGATCTGACACGGATACGTGTTAAACTATAACTTTGGTTTCGAGAGCTTTTCAGGTGCATGACAGTGGGTAATGTGTGGTTGGATCATCATCTCGCATGTCTTTAAGAATTTCGAAGTGTTTGAACACATATTGTAATTATTAATATACATATGATGTTCTAAGATTTTGAATGATACAAATATTTTTGTGAGTTCCATGAATAGAAATGAGGTTCTAGGACAGTTTTGAAGTCAAAGTATAGTTTTGAAAGATGTAGAAATCTAAGAGTGATGATTTCGGTTATATCTTGAATCGAATTCTGAGATTTCAAAATCAGAATATGTAATTAGATTTTGAATGAGTATGGTTGTTTTGATTTCTATAAAAGAATGTATATTGTTGTGAAAGTAGAGAGTATAATGGATGATTTGCTGAATCAGATTCGAAGAATGTAACATATTAATTGTAAATTTATATATCTCTCGGGTATTACCTACCCGTTAAAAAAAAAATTCACAATTAATATTTTGTACAAAAGAATTTTATTACAGTCTTTATGGAAATATATATGTGTATATTTCTTCAGATGTAATATAGATTTATTGAGTTAATATTAAATTAAACTCATTTGATTTATGGTTAAGTCTAGGATAGATAATTTCTAAACTTTAGAAATTACATAATCGTCGTAGAATGTTTCCCCAATGAAGTTATGAATCAATAATTCATCTTTGTGGTATTCCTTGGTATCTACATGGCATATGACGTCGATGCTCGTGGGACAGATTGTGAAGTTGAGGTTTGCGATGCAGTTGTTGTTGGTGGTGGTAATGGTACTGTTGATGTTGTTGATGGTGGTACTGGTTATGCTGCTGGTGCTACTGCTGGTGTTTGTAACCTTTGCACCATATTCTCCAAAGCCACTACCCGAGAGCGAAGCTCGTTGACTTCTTCTATTACACCGGGGTGATTGTCGGTTCGGACGAGCGGATAGATAAGATCTAGAATTTGGTGTAGTATATAATCATGACGAGATACTGTAGAAATGAGAGAGAAAATGGTGTTTTGGACAGGTTCGCCGGTAAGTGCTTCAGGTTCATTGCCAAGAGGGCAATGTGGTGGATGAAAGGGATCACCTTCTTCTTGTCTCCAATGGTTAAGTAGATTACGAACCCATCCCCAATTCATCCAAAATAGATGATGGCTAATTGGTTGATCCATTTCGGTCACGCTGCTTTCGGAGCTCATGTGGAAATCCATATCGGCATAGCTGTCGGAATCCGAGGAATTCGAACTGGTTGAGGGATCCATCTTGTATGATCAGGGAAAGAATTTTTGGTATGAAATAGATTGTAGAATTTAGATTTGGTATTCTTCAATACATAATTTACATATGTATATATAATACCAAAATCCCATAAATTACGGAGGAATCTTTGAAAGATGTCAATCAAAGTTCACAGTAACAGATATGCTAAGATAAGAATTCGTTTATACATAATTATGCAACAAATGTAGGAAAACGCGTCTAGACTTAAGAATGATAAGCAGGTAATTTCCTAAGGATGGTAAGTAGATGATTTCTGACTAAAAATGATAAGCAAAACTTTTGACATGCAGACACGGTCGAAGTCCAGACTCACTAATGCATCTTAACAACTATCAGTTAGACACACTAATGCAAGACCTGGTTCGCTAAGACAACCTGGCTCTGATACCAACTGAAAGGACCCGTTCATATACATTATAAACGATTCACAATAGTTGATTACATCGCGAGGTATTTGACCTCTATATGATACGTTTTACAAACATTGCATTCGTTTTTAAAAGACAAACTTTCTTTACATCTAAAATTGACGGCATGCATACCATTTCATATTACATCCAACTATAATTGACTTAATATTAATCTTGATGAACTCAACGACTCGAATGCAACGTCTTTCAAAGTATGTCATGAATGACTCTAAGTAATATCTTTAAAATGAGCTAATGCACAGCGAAAGATTTCTTTAATACCTGAGAATAAACATGCTTTAAAGTGTCAACCATAAGGTTGGTGAGTTCATTAGTTTATCATAATCAATTATTTCTGTAATAGTAATAGACCACAAGATTTATGTTTATAAATATATGTACACTCGCAAGTGTATAAGACTATTCTATAAGTTTTAGGCACCCGGTAACAAGCCTTAACGTTCATGTTTTACCCTCTGAAGTACACCAGATCAGGTGTGTTTAATATAACCTCGAAGTACTAAAGCATCCCATAGTCAGGATGAGGTTTGTCAGGCCCAATAGATCTATCTTTAGGATTCGCGCCTACCGTACATAGACAAGTAGTTTAATGTTACCAAGCTAAGGGTATATTTCTGGTTTAAACCCACGTTGAATTAGTTTTAGTACTTGTGTCTATTTCGTAAAACATTTATAAAACAGCGCATGTATTCTCAGCCCAAAAATATATATTGCAAAAGCAATTAAAAAGGGAGCAAATGAAACTCACAATACTGTATTTCGTAGCAATTATGTATATGACGGCACTGAACAAGTGCAGGGTTTGTCTCGGATTCACGAACCTATATTAAGTATATATATTTATATGTTGGTCAATATCTGTCTAACAATTTAGGTCAAGTCGTAGTGTATCATAATCCTAATGCTCGAGACCAACATGCAAAAGTCAAAAAAAGTCAACTTGACCCAAAATGACTTCCAAAATCTATACATGTTTATTATATAACTTATATATAGTCGTTTTATATATTTAAATATATTTATCAGATCTTATTATATTAAATAATACAAGTCATTTATTAATAAATAAAAATTTATATTTAAATTCATATATGATAAAAATATACTTTTATATATCTCAAGTAATAAAATTTATAAAATTCACTTAATATCATAAAAATATAGTGGTATGTATTATTAATGTAATTATATTACGTGTGGTAAAAATATCTTTGTACGCACATTTATTTGATTAAATAATATTGATAATAATAACAATGATAAAAATAATAAAATGATAGTTTCAATAAAAATATTAATTTTTAGTAATAAAGATAATTTTAGTAATAACATCAACTGATAACAATTATAATAATCGTTTTAATAATAATATTAAAATTAATAATAATTCATTTGACCATATCTTTTAATCCGTTCATCGAACCCACACGATTTCTAAATGAAAAGTTATTAATTTTTCTTTAGCTTTTCAACGACATGCATATCATATACCTTATCTCAGTAGCATATGTATCAAATTCATGATTTATCATAAACTATTTAACGACGAAACTAAGCATACAAACATGCATAATCATATATACTCGAGCACTAGTCAGGGATACACTATTAATATATAAAAGATAAGATATGAATGCTCACGTAACAATATTGTGATTCAGTATTGCAGGAAAGTACGTAGACGCAACGAAAATGATAAACGTTAGGTTGACCTCACGAGCAATACCCTCGAACAATACCCATAACCTCCATAGCTATAACCCATAATTTCCTTAGCTCTATCCCGTTTGAAAACTTATTTTGAAATCGTCTGAATATAACTCCGTCGTAGTATTTTATGTATACTAATAATATCTTGAAATAATACTAAGTAAATATATATATGTAATTCGATTGAGAGAGTTTAGAGAAATATATTTTCAAGTTTCTATGAAATAATGAAATCTATTGAATTCTATTTATAATAGTTTTTTTGAATTATTAAAGTGAATTATTAAAGTATGAATTATTAAAGTGAATTATTAAAGTATGAATTATTAAAGTATGAATTATTAAAGTATGAATTATTAAGGTGAATTATTAAAGTATGAATTATTAAAGTGAATTATTAAAGTATGAATTATTAAAGTGAATTATTATTAAAGTGAATTATTAAAGTGAATTATTAAAGTTAAAGTAAAGTAAAAGTAAAGTAAAGGTAAAGTTAAAGTATTGTAAAAGTATAAAACTATGTACGTATAATACGCGTATAAATATATTTAATATTAATTTAAATCGTTATATCATAAAACATTTTAGAAAAGTAGAATTATATATATTCATAATAGGTTTCAAGTTTTTAAATTACAGTCTGTTGGTGAAGCATGGGATAAAGTCCAAAGGTTTAATAAACGTATGAAATCATCTTAATGAAAAATGTCGAGTTACTTAACTTGTCGATATCCAAAATCTAAGTTATTTACACTCCACGTTCCTACTTATAGATCACTTTACCATTTTCCAAATATTGTCAAAAAGAATAGATTCCTTAAATCACAGTGGACCTCATAACATTGGCCCGTAATCATATCATAATGTATCTGATAATTCAATTATTTGATATTATCTCTTAATTCTGTCGATAAATATATCGAAACAAATACGTTCATGTAAAGTATCATATATATCAAATACTTTGTTAATGTTTTCAGTTATTATATATTATATATACATATCTATATACATATAATTGTTCGTGAATCGTCGAACACGGTCAAAGGGTAATTGATTACACGAATGTAGTTCCAAACTTTTTGAGATTCAACATTACAAATTCTGCTTATCGTGTCGGAAACATATAAAGGTTAGGTTTAAATTTGGTCAGAAATTTCTGGGTCGTCACATTATTATTTGTCAGTGCTATATCATATTGAAATAACTGCGTATGCCGCAATATTAACTGTATGTTAACTCATTTGTTTTGAAGAACACTGACAACAAGATGTAAATTTGATTGGATGATCAATGAACGCGTCACTGCTGCATTGGCGGCTGCTGCTGCTGAAACCTCAAATGCTAGGCGAAACTATACCTACAAGGAATTCATGGCATGCAAGCCATTAATTTTCAAGGGAACTGAAGGACCCGTTGTTCTTACTCGTTGAAAGTTGTCTTTCGAGTAAGCAATTGTGGTGAAGCTGATAAAGTAAAGTTTGCTGCTTTTACTCTACAAGAAGGGGCTTTAACTTGGTGGAACATGTTTTCACAATCTAAAGGCATAGATGTTGTGTATGCCACTCCTTGGAATGATATCAAACTTCGTATGATCGACGAATATTGTCCTCGCAATGAGATGCAAAAGATGGTGACTGAATTTTGGAATCTCAAAATTGTGGGTACTAATCTCAGAAGCTACACCAACTGTTTTCTGAAACTTGCCCTTATGTGTCCCACTATGGTTAGCCCTGAGTATAAGAGATTGAGCATTACATCTATGGACTTCCCGAAGACATTCATGGTAATGTCACTTCTTCTAATCCAAGGACCATACAAGAATCTATTCATATGGCAAGTAATATGATAGACCAAATCACTCGCCGAGAGAAGAAAGGTGTTAGTGCTGAAGCAAAGTCCAATGGAAACAAATATAGAAACTTAAATCCATTCGAAGTTGTGATGTGGTCCAGCGGTTGGTGGCCTGCCTCCTTTAGGGGAGGTCATGAGTTCGACCCCCGTTGGGTACATATTAAAAACATAATTTCATCCTTGCCATAAAGTATCCACCCATGGCACCTTTCCCATATCGTTTGGGGGTAAAGGGGAGGGGGTTTTACTTGGCTGTACCCTTAGATTGGTTTCAAGGTTTCCTCCTGGGCAGCGATGGGGGCGGAGTTATTATTGCTGCATCGGCATAGTCGAAACGGTAGATGATCGCAACGGGTAGTTTAGTCCCCCTCGGGTGATCCCAATCGCTGTTCAAAAAAAAAGAAATTCAAATCCATTCAATAAGAAAGATGTTTCGAAGGGCTCTACTAGTGAACCAAACAAGGACAATAAAGGAAAGCTTCCTTATTTCCAAAAGTGTGAGCGTCATCATACGAGAAATTGTACTTTGCGTTGTGATAAGTGCAAGAAGGTGAGGCACTTGACAAAGGATTATTGGGCAAACAATCCTGCTGCTGCTACGCCCAATGCTTGTTTTGAATGTGGGCAACAAGGATATTGATATGACCAAAATGGACGGTTTTATTCGTGCGGTGTCATTAGGCCGCAAGGCATCAGGATCAGCTTAATCAAGTGGGAGAACAGTGGTTTATTAATTTTATTTTACGGGGCCTAAATATACATTTAACTTTCTAAAGTAGAAGATCTAAGTTAACCTAGGGTCGTACTTTTGAATGGTTTAACGAATTGAAGATCAAGTGGATAATTATTTTTGGTTAAATTACCTAAATAAAGGATATTAGTTAGTTTTAAGCTAATAATCCTAATTGCAGAAAAGTAAAGAAAGTGGAAGGATATCCGGAGTATGCAGATCAGGGAAATGTTGACCAAGATATCAGTTTAGGCTAGGGAAAGGTAATTATTTTTATATTAAAGCTAAGATTAGAATGGCGTAGATCTGGTTAGATGAGCCAATTACACATACCTACTTATCTCTAGTCTCTCGGAGTTCTCGTTGAGTAGTGAAAAGTATGTCACTTGGTTGTATAATTGAAAGGTAACTATACCTCGGAGGTTATCCTCAGTAAAGCACTAGGTTTATTAGTGAGTTAAGTTCTAATCCTAACCCTCGTTATCAGTTTAGTTAACTGAATAACAACGTGCCGTGTTAATTGAACACTGATCACAAACTGAAGGAGTCCGTCGGGTTAAGTTGACAAAACCTTAAATGAAAACTAACAACCATTTCATCATACTAATGAGATCATACCAATTCAATCATTATACAGCATTACAGTTGAAATACTGAAAGTAAAGCAGATAGAAACCTACTAGATACCCAAACAGTTAATATGACTTAGTCCTAGAGCAACAATCAAACAAGAACATGCAATAGGTTTGGGTCATATAGTCAAGGCACTAACTAGATCATATCTTAAAAGCTCCTAAGTGGTCTCTTCGAAATAGTGAATAGGTGAAAGGACCCATTCATATACATTATAAACGATTCACAATAGTTGATTACATCGCGAGGTACTTGACCTCTATATGATACATTTTACAAACATTGCATTCGTTTTTAAAAGACAAACTTTTTTTACAATGAAAGTTGACGGCGTGCACACCATTTCATAATACATCCAACTATAATTAACTTAATAATAATCTTGATGAACTCAATGACTCGAATGCAACATCTTTCAAAATATGCCATGAATGACTCCAAGTAATATCCTTAAAATGAGCTAATGCACAGTGGAAGATTTCTTTAATACCTGAGAATAAACAGGCTTTAAAGTGTCAACCAAAAGGTTGGTGAGTTCATAGGTTTATCATAACAATCATTTCAATATATTAATAGACCACAAGATTTCCGTTTATAAATATATGTACACTCGCAAGTGTATAAAAGTATTCTATAAGTTGTAGGCACCCGGTAACAAGCCTTAACGTTCATGTTTTACCCTCTGAAGTACACCAGAACAGGTGTGTTTAATATAACTTCGAAGTACTAAAGCATCTCATAGTCAGGATGGGGTTTGTCAGGCCCAATAGATCTATCTTTAGGATTTGCGCCTACCGTACATAGACAAGTAGTTTAATGTTACCAAGCTAAGGGTATATTTCTGGTTTAAACCCACATAGAATTTGTTTTAGTACTTGTGCCTATTTCGTAAAACATTTATAAAACAGCGCATGTATTCTCAGCTTAAAAATATATATTGCAAAAGCAATGAAAAAGGGAGCAAATGAAACTCACCATACTGTATTTCGTAGTAAAAATACATATAACGTCATTTAACAAGTGCAAGGTTGGCCTCGGATTCACGAACGTATCAATATGGAGATTCAATATTGCAGGAAAGTACGTAGATGCAACGGAGATGATAAACACTAGATTGACCTCACGAGCATACCCATGAACCATACCCATCACCTCCATAGCTATAGCCCATAATTTCCTTAGCTTCGACTCATTAAAAAAAATATATTTTGAAATCACTCGGACAGCACTCCGTCGTAATATTTTATGTATACTAATAATATCTTGAAATAATACAGAGCAAATATATATATATATATATATATATATATATATATATATATATATATATATATATATATATATATATATAAATCGATTGAGAGAGTTTAGAGAAATATATTTTCAAGTTTCTATGAAATAATGAAACCTATTGAATTATATTTATAATAGATTTTTGAATTATTAAAGTGAATTATTAAAGTATGAATTATTAAAGTGAATTATTAAAGTATGAATTATTAAAGTGAATTATTAAAGTATGAATTATTAAAGTAAATTATTAAAGTATGAATTATTAAAGTGAATTATTAAAGTTAAAGTAAAGTAAAGGTAAAGTTAAAGTATAGTAAAAATATAAAAACTATGTATGTATAATACGCGTATAAATATATATAATATTAATTTAAATTGTTATATATATTTAATGAAATAAAATATAAATATCGTTATATTTATTATACTGGTTAAGTAATGAGTTGTCAAAAGTGATTCTAGATATTTATAAAAGTTATATACGTTTTAATAATAAAGTTCTTTTTAAACTGAAAACGTTTTTGTACATTTGAAAATAGATTAATAGAATATTATGGAAACCAATTCTCCACTAACTTTTGTCTAACTTTCGTAAATGACACTTTTTATTTTTATTTATAAATAGCTTTACAAATTATTCCGAATATCGTTAAGAGGAATAGATTTTATCAAATCATAGTGGACCTCTCAACAGAGACTTGTAATCATAATTCAATGTTTCTGATAATTCAATCATTTAATATATATATTTTTTTAATTTCGTCGATAATCATATTGAAACAAATATGTTCATATAAAGCATTATACGTTTAAATACTTTGTTGACATTTTCAATTTATAATATATACACATATACATACATATTCATATATGTTCATTTAATGGTTCGTGAATCATTGGAATTTGGTCGAGGTTTAAATGAATGTATAAACATAGTTTAATATCCTTGAGATTTAACTTAACAAACATTGCTTATCGTGTCAGAATAATATAAAGATAAAGTTTAAATTTAGTCGGAAATTTCCGGGTCGTCACAGTACCTACCCGTTAAAGAAATTTCATCCCCGAAATTTGATAGAGGTCGTCATGGCTAACAATGAGAATGTTATTATGACGATTATAAAGTTTTATCATGTCTAAGAAGTATGGATAAAATAATTCGATTACTCGAAGCGTATGAGGGAAGTTATCGTAAATGAAGGAAATAAGATTATAGTGATTCGTCATATCTTTTGACGTCATCACAATCGATCTCTGAATTTAAAGAAAATCTTTGTAATCAATATTGGATTTGATGCTTCGGTGATTAAGGAGATTATGATTCTCTTCGAATTAATACGATAATCCATCTTGATTTCTCTGTCGGGTATTTCACTATAAATCCACCTCCTTCATTTCCTTACAACTCACACCTTCTATTCTTTCTCCCTCAACTCATATTTTAAAGTATTTGTCAATATGCTTCATCCAGTACTGATTCTCGATATACTCCTCACTTTCATATATGTCGTTCTTCTTTTTCATCTGCCTCCGGAAGAATCTATTTACTTCTACTATACTCTCAGTTTTATAGTGTTTTTAGTTCTTCCGTGTCTTTATATTGCTATATGCATCGATATATACGGTTTATAATTTTTTGGGTGGTTGTTGGGTTTTATATCTTCCCTTATATTTCAAAGCCCCTGCTTCTGTCTTCTATAATCATTGACATCCACAGTTAATGCTCCCTTCTATTTGCTGCGATTTATACTCCAATTTCTAATTTGGAGTTTTGTCCTTTCGTTTCTTCTTCTTGCGATTAAGCAACGTTTGTAATGGTCTAATATTCGCAGATATGAATTTCAAAATGAACATAGTTAATGTTCTAAGAAGGAAATGGTAATGGCACGATCTTGATTTGTTAATTTACCAGAATACCCTGAAGAAAAAAAAGACCGAATCATCAAGAAAATATTTTCTTGATATTTTTAGAGATTAAATAGAATACAAGAGCCGTGTAACATGGAACATGATGACGGTATGGTCTGTGAATCATCATGTCCCATTAGAAACTCAGCATGACTTACTGTAATATAATCACGTTGATCAAGTGTCATTATATTATACTAACTCATGCTTCAGTTCCCAACACTACTTCAAAACATTCATAATTTAAACTCGAAAGTTTATAGAATATAGAAACTAATAGTTTCTTATATGATGTAACACTGATGGCGCAAAGAGATAAATGACTTCAGATAAGATTAGTTGTGAAAATATCTTCAGAAATATCGCGGATATTTTTAATGAAAGATATGATAATATCTTAGAATTTCTAATATTGATGGATGATGATGAAGATTTGTATGTAAAGGTTTAGAATAAAGAGTAAGGTATTCGTTAATGACTTTAGCAGGCACTGAATCATTTGAATTCTTTGAAGGCAGATTTAGTCTTTGTGATTTGTCCACAGTCTTCTTCATAGTCTGTTCAATCCGTTTTCCAGTTCCAAATCTTCTCTTTTTCTCAAGTTTACCACCTTACTATTCTTTGTCATCAAACTTTTTACTGTTAAGATCGTTTACAGTTTTTGATGCTTCTTCAGCATTTCAAGAACTAGTTTGCAGTTCAAAATATTTTTCAGAACTTCACATTCAAAGTATGTAAGTCCAGAAGATAGACGTTTTACGTACACATATAACTGTTGGCGTAGACATGCTGCGAGATTTCAAAATACTGGTTACTGATTTCCGATGATTCGTATGACAATTCTCGTTACAAGATGCGAATGAGTAAATGATGTGATTTCAATAAATATAATGATTTTTCAAAAAGTCAAAGATAATTGAAGTTGTTGGTAAGTTTATTGCTAAGGTGGTGAGATATGAAAGGTTCCCCAGTAACGATGACGAAAGGGCAACGTATCTATCGAGGTTATAATAAGACTAGTCCGACTGAAAAGTCGAAGTTGACTTGCTAGAGCTGTGACAAAACTGGCTACTTTGAAAAGGAATTGAAAAGTCATTTTAGCTAATAAATGCCAAAGGATCTGACACGGATAAGCGTTGAATTATGACTTTGGCTTCGAGAGCTTTTTAGGTACATAACTGTGGGTAATATGTGGTTGGATCATCATCTCGATTTTTCATTGTTTGAAGTGTCTTCGAAAACTTCGGAGAGTTTGAACAAAGTTTGTAATCGTTAATATACATATGATGTTCTAACACAATTTTGAAGTCAAAGTATAGCTTTGAAAGATGTAGGAATCTAAGAGTGGTGTCTTCTGTTAAATCATGACTTGGATTTTGATTTGTCAAAATCAGAATGCGTAATCAAATTTGGATGAGAATAGTTGTTTTGATTTCTATACAAGAATGTATATTGTTGTGAGATTAGGGAGTATAGTTGATGATTTGCTTAATCAGATTCGAAAAATGTAACATATTAATTGTGAATTTATATATCTCTCGGGTATTGCCTACCCGTTAAAAAAAATTTCACAATTAATATTTTGTATAACAGAATTTTATTATAGTCTTTATGAAAATATATATGTGCATATTTTCTTCAGATGTAACATAGATTTAATGAGTTAATATTAAATTAAACTCATTTGATTTACGGTTGAAACTAGAACTGAATAATCCCTAAAGACTTTAGAAATTACATAACTTTTACGGAGTATTTATTCAATAAAATTGAAATTATGAATTAATACTTCGTTATTTGTTGGTGTTTGTGGAATTCTTGTGAATTTGGTACGAATAATGTTATTTGAAAAGTTTCGAGTACATCGACGATGAAAGTGAAAAATCAAACTTATATTTGAATAATTCATTTGATTTATTATGAATTGGGATTTATTGAATTGAGGCAGAGATTGTAGTTAATGATGGTTAAGTTGTGGACGAAGGACGTACATTATTACATATTAGTAACATGAATTAACCGAGTAGTTAAGATTCACACATAATAGCTTAGTACGGAAATATTTATTATGGTCTAAAAATTTATATATATAAGATATACATATAAATCCTTCAGTGGAAATGAGTTAATACTTCATAACTCATTGATATGACATACTTGTTGTTGATTTATAATGATGTCCACGGTGATTCTTGAACTGACAGAGTTTGTGATGTTATAGGTGCTGCTGATTCTGACAACGCTGATGGCACTGACTGTACTGATGATGTTCATGGTACTGTTGATGTTGTTGGTAAATCAAGTCTAGCTTGTAAACTACACATCATTCTTGTCAGGGTTTCTACTCTTCCTTTTATCATTTGGGTTCACTCATCTAATTTATGGTTAGGGCTAGAATAGATAATCTATAAGACTTTAGAGACTACATAATCGTCGCAAAATGTTTCTCCAATGAAGTTATGAATCAATACTTCATCGTTTGTTGTTGTTGGTATTCCTTGGTATCTATAGAGTGTATGTCATTGGTACTCGTGGGATATAGGTTGTAATGTTGAAGTGTGGGATGCAGATGTTACTGTTGGTGGTGGTGATGGTACTGTTGGTGTTGCTGATGGTGGTACTGGTTATGCTGCTGGTGCTGCTGTTGGTGTTTGTAACCCTTGCACCATATTCTCTAAAGCCACTACTCGAGTGCGAAGCTCGTTGACTTCTTCTATTACACCGGAGTGATTATCGGTTCGGACGAGCGGATAAATAAAATCTAGAATTTAATGTAGTATATAATCGTGACGAGATACTCTGGAAATGAGAGAGAAAATGGTGTTTCGGACCGGTTCGCCGGTAAGTTCTTCAGGTTCATCGCCAAGAGGGCAATGTGGTGAATGGAAGGGATCACCTTCTTCTTGTCTCCAATTATTGAGGAGGCTACGAACTCATCCCCAATTCATCCAGAATAGATGATGGCTAATTGGTTGATCCATTCCGGTCACACTGCTTTCGGAGCTTGAGTGGGATTTCATATCGGAATTCGAGGGACTTGAACTAATGACGAATTCCATTTCGTTCGATTGAATAAAGGATTTTTCGATATGAAATGATTTTCTGGCTATCGGGTGGTATTCTAATTACATAGAATATATATATATATATATATATATATATATATATATATATATATATATATATATATATATATATATATATATATATATATATATATATATAGCGCAAAAGATTTCGTAGATTACGGAGGAATTTACGGGATATGTCAGGCAAAGTTTACAGTAACAGATACGCTAAGATATGGATTAGCAGATACGCTAAGATATGAATTTTGTCTATACACTATTCATGCAATCAATGCAGTAAGACGTGTCTAGACTAAGAATGATAAGCAGGCAATTTCCGACAAAATGGATAAGCAAAACTTTTGACATGCAGACACGGTCGAAGTCCAGGCTCACTAATGCATCCTAACGACTATCAGTTAGACACACTAATGCAGACCTGGTTCGCTAAGACCACCGCTCTGATACCAACTGAAAGGACCGGTTCATATACATTATAAACGATTCACAATAGTTGATTACATCGCGAGGTACTTGACCTCTATATGATACATTTTACAAACATTACATTCGTTTTTAAAAGACAAACTTTTTTTACAACGAAAGTTGATGGCGTGCACACCATTTCATAATACATCCAACTATAATTGACTTAATAATAATCTTGATGAACTCAATGACTCGAATGCAACGTCTTTCAAAATATTCCATGAATGACTCCAAGTAATATCCTTAAAATGAGCTAATGCATAGCGGAAGATTTCTTTAATACCTGAGAATAAACATGCTTTAAAGTGTCAACCAAAAGGTTGGTGAGTTCATAGGTTTATCATAACAATCATTTCAATATATTAATAGACCACAAGATTTCCGTTTATAAATATATGTACACTCGCAAGTGTATAAAAGTATTCTATAAGTTGTAGGCACCCGGTAACAAGCCTTAACGTTCATGTTTTACCCTCTGAAGTACACCAGAACAGGTGTGTTTAATATAACTTCGAAGTACTAAAGCATCTCATAGTCAGGATGGGGTTTGTCAGGCCCAATAGATCTATCTTTAGGATTCGCGCCTACCGTACATAGACAAGTAGTTTAATGTTACCAATCTAAGGGTATATTTCTGGTTTAAACCCACATAGAATTTGTTTTAGTACTTGTGCCTATTTCGTAAAACATTTATAAAACAGCGCATGTATTCTCAGCTCAAAAATATATATTGCAAAAGCAATGAAAAAGGGAGCAAATGAAACTCACCATACTGTATTTCGTAGTAAAAATACATATAACGTCATTTAACAAGTGCAAGGTTGGCCTCGGATTCACGAACGTATCAATATTGAGATTCAATATTGCAGGAAAGTACGTAGATGCAACGGAGATGATAAACACTAGATTGACCTCACGAGCATACCCATGAACCATACCCATCACCTCCATAGCTATAGCCCATAATTTCCTTAGCTTCGACTCATTAAAAAAAAAAAATATTTTGAAATCACTCGGACAGCACTCCGTCGTAATATTTTATGTATACTAATAATATCTTGAAATAATACAGAGCAAATATATATATATATATATATATATATATATATATATATATATATATATATATATATATATATATATATATATATATATATATATATATAAATCGATTGAGAGAGTTTAGAGAAATATATTTTCAAGTTTCTATGAAATAATGAAACCTATTGAATTCTATTTATAATAGATTTTTGAATTATTAAAGTGAATTATTAAAGTATGAATTATTAAAGTGAATTATTAAAGTATGAATTATTAAAGTGAATTATTAAAGTATGAATTATTAAAGTATGAATTATTAAAGTAAATTATTAAATTATGAATTATTAAAGTGAATTATTAAAGTTAAAGTAAAGTAAAAGTAAAGTAAAGGTAAAGTTAAAGTATAGTACAAATATAAAAACTATGTATGTATAATACGCGTATAAATATATATAATATTAATTTAAATTGTTATATATATTTAATGAAATAAAATATAAATATCGTTATATTTATTATACTGGTTAAGTAATGAGTTGTCAAAAGTGATTCTAGATATTTATAAAAGTTATATACGTTTTAATAATAAAGTTCTTTTTAAACTGAAAACGTTTTTGTACATTTGAAAATAGATTAATAGAATATTATGGAAACCAATTCTCTACTAACTTTTGTCTAACTTTCGTAAATGACACTTTTTATTTTTATTTATAAATAGCTTTACAAATTATTCTGAATATCGTTAAGAGGAATAGATTTTCTCAAATCATAGTGGACCTCTCAACAGAGACTTGTAATCATAATTCAATGTTTCTGATAATTCAATCATTTAATATATATATTTTTTTTAATTTCGTCGATAATCATATTGAAACAAATACGTTCATATAAAGCATTATACGTTTAAATACTTTGTTGAAATTTTCAATTTATAATATATACACATATACATACATATTCATATATGTTCATTTAATGGTTCGTGAATCATTGGAATTTGGTCGAGGTTTAAATGAATGTATAAACATAGTTTAATATCCTTGAGATTTAACTTAACAAACATTGCTTATCGTGTTAGAATAATATAAAGATAAAGTTTAAATTTAGTCGGAAATTTCCGGGTCATCACAATAGGCATACTAGGTCATTCATGTCTCAATTCCTAAGGTCTGTGTCCTAAAAGCGCATTAAATGCCTCTCGGGAACTCCGGCCATACCGAGTTCATAGAATCTTCAGATACAGTATAACCAGGGGGTCTTAATCCTATGAAGTACCTAAGCTCATATAGGTGGATAAGTCATGATCACAACCTAGGTTGGTCAATCCTTAAGATGCTAGCATACAAATCTATCAGAATCACAAATTTAGCATAACAACGATAACCGTACTAATTTAACATAACTATGCTAACCCAAACTTCTATCATGGAAACATACAGATTAATTAAGCTAACATGGTAATATCAGAACACATTATTAAACATAAATGGTAACAATACATGTTTAATTAAAAAGACAAACGTTTCAAATAAAAACCTGAAAAGGCTGATGAAATCTGCCCGAAATCGTAGGGAGTCGCCGGGATATCCTATGGAAAATAAAAGCTAAGCTAGCTACTACTAAAGGTTAACTAAAATCTTGAAAATATAAATTGAAGTACAAATTGAGTGTGTTTAAAAATGAGTGGAATAGACCCTTTAAATAGACTTGGATTTGGCCTGCATACGGCTGACAAGCCGTAGGACAGGCTGTTTTTGCAGGCCGTTTGCTTTGGTCAGCAGTTTTCCTATGCCTAGGCCGTATGGCAGGCCGTTTTTCACACTGGCAGGCCGTATGGCAAGCCGTATGGCCTGCCCTGGTCAGCTTGTTTCCTGGATCGTAACTTGATTTCCTTGGTCGCAACTTGTCTTTCACCATTTTCGCTCTAGATTCTTCATTTTAGCTCTGTTTAACTTTATTCTTTTTTGCATCGCCTTTGTAATTAGTTAATCTACAAAATTAACCGAAAATGCGATTATTTTGGCGACAAATTTTGGAACTTTATGGATTTAGGGCTCAATATCGGGGGTAAAAACGTAGCTTTTTTGGCCGATATCAGACATTTTAGGAATAATTGTACTAAAAATAAGACCAATGAGAAGGCGCAAAGAAGAGCTTTCAACATCAATGCTCATGAAGCTCGTGAAGATCCTACTTTAGTCACCAGTACGTTTCTCCTCAACAGCCATATTATTTATGTAATATTTTACTATGGTTCCAATAGAAGTATCGTGTCTATATAATCTAGTTACATGATTGATAAGACCCATATACCCTTGGACACTAAGTACTGTATTGAACTAGTAAACAGTAATCTTATGAAGGTCGATAAGATTTATAAAGACTGTACTTTGCACTTAGAAGGAAAACTATTTTTTGGTGGACCTTATGCCTATTAAACAAGGAAGCTTTGACGTAGTCATTGGGATGGACTGGTTGTCTAAAACTAAAGCTAAAATTGTGTGTGACGAGAAGGCAATTTGTATACCCGTAGATAATAGGTAAACGATGATGGTTTATGGAGATAGAACTGGCGCAAAACTGAACCTGATTTCATGCATGAAGGCATGAAAGTACTTGAAGAAAGGATATTATGCTATCCTAGCGCATGTGAAAAAGATTCAATCAGAAGAAAAATGAATGAAAGATGTACCAATTGTTAAGGGAATTCCCAAATGTTTTCACCAAAGAACAGCTCGGTCTTCCACCTCATAGATCATTAGAATTTCAAATTGATTTGGTACCTGGAGCTGCACCTGTTGCTAAATCACCATATAGGTTAGCACCATCTGAATTAAATGAGTTGTTGAATCAAAAGGATTCTGGCCCCCGATCATCTCTCTATCTATTTGGTTTACTTAATAACTTTGGAATTGTTACGCTAAGTTATATAACATCCAACTGTGATTATAGGAAACACACAAATAATATTAAGAAACTCATTACACAAGAATAATAAGAATAAAGATGATGATGACAATGATTCAAAACTGACCAAACCTTACCTATAATAAGTATTTGCTTTGGACTTTTGCTTGTTACTTTGGTAGTACTTATTTAGATTGTTGTACACTAAGGTGAGTTAATAGCCCTAAATTTTTTATTATTTTAACTACTTTTAAATATTGGGATGAAATATTTGCTTCTTTATAACTGTTTTACGACGTAGACACTAGTAACTAAAACATGTAGTGCATGAGTTACAAATCGAAAAGCCCTTAGCTTGAATATGTTAAATTACTTATGTAAGCGCGAATCATATGGAGACATCTGTTGGGTTTTGACAGACCTCAATCAACCTTAACTAAGGTGCATGTTACTTCTTAAATGATACACTTGGTCGGTGTACACCATTATAGGGTAAACGGAAGACACGTGAGATACCATGCGCAATCTTAAGCTTCATATTTCGAGTGCTCATGAAAAATACACTATTTTGCTTGATTTATGAAAACTGATATCTCGTGGTCTATGGCTCTATTTATTTACTTAAACATATGAATTCACTCAACCGTTGTGTTGAATTTTAGCATGTTATCATCTAGTAATTCGTTGTAGCTAGCGCTTCCGTAACTAGAGACTTTTTAGAGGTCAAGTATGTCATCAATTGAGTCTTTTGAAACTATCATTTAGCAATCATGTTTTTACTTTATTGTTTCGTACATTTATTTACTTTCATTATGTGAAGATCCTTCCTAATCCATTCGAACGAAGTCCATATCGATAATAAACGATTCACAACAGTTGATTACATCGCGAGGTACTTGACCTCTATATGATACATTTTACAAACATTGCATTCGTTTTTGAAAAGACAATGTTTAATTACATCGAAAGTTGACGGCATGCATACCATGTCATAATATATCCCATTTATAAATGGCTTTAAAATAATCTTGATGAACTCAACGACTCGAATGCAACGTCTTTTGAAATATGTCATGATTGACTCCAAGTAATATCTCTAATATGAGCAAATGCACAGCGGAAGATTTCTTTCAATCCTGAGAATAAACATGCTTTCAAGTGTCAACCAAAAGGTTGGTGAGTTCATTAGTTTAACATAAATAATCATTTCCATCATTTTAATAGACCACAAGATTTTCATTTCTCATAAATATACGTCCCATGCATAGAGACAAAAATCATTCATATGGTGAACACCTGGTAACCGACATTAACAAGATGCATATAAGAATATCCCTATCATTCCGGGATCCTCCTTCGGACATGATATAAATTTTGAAGTACTAAAGCATCTGATACTTTGGATGGGGTTTGTTAGGCCCAATAGATCTATCTTTAGGATTCGCGTCAATTAGGGTGTCTGTTCCCTAATTCTTAGATTACCAGACTAAAAAGGGGCATATTCGGTTTAATAATTCAACAATAGAATGTAGTTTCAACTACTTGTGTCTATTTCGTCAAACATTTATAAAAGCGCATGTATTCTCAGTCCCAAAAATATATATTGCAAAAGCATTTAAAAATGGAGCAAATGAAACTCACCTAATGTATTTTGTAGTAAAAATACATATGGCGACATTGAACAACTGAACAATACAGGGTTGGCCTCGGATTCACGAACCTATATCATTGGTATATTTATTAATATGCATAATTGTAATCGAATAAATATATATATAATTTTAATAATTATATCATTTTTATATTAATAATATATATATATATATATATATATATATATATATATATATATATATATATATATATATATATATATTCATTTTGTATAGAAAAATATAAATTTCATTATGTTATATGTATTGAATATATTTTTATATAATTTGTTTGTTAAAAATGATGTAGTACCTATAATAATGTTGGTAATGGTAAAACGATAATAATGATAATACTTATTATTACTAATAAAGATAATAATGTTAATAATTATTTTAATGGTTATGGTAATGATAATGAATATCGTAATTATAACTGTAAAATATGAATTTCATTGTTAATGATATTTATGATAACGATTTTTGTAATTATATATTGTTAATACACATGATAATATAAATGATGATACTTATAATTATATTAGTGGTAATAGTAATAGAAATCTTAAAATTAATTTTTAATGATTATAATAATAACTTATAGTATGATAGTTATAGTAATACATAACTTAACCACAAAAACAATAATAATTGTATCAATCTTATTACTAATGTTAATCTTAATGATAATACTTTTGTTAATAGTAATAATAATAATTCAAAAATGATACGAATAATATTATTAATGATACAAGTTTGTATTAGTTTCATACTAACAATAATAATAATAATAATCCTACTTATAATAATAATTATATTAATATTAATACTAATAATTACGCTAATAATAATACTTAGTGATATTTCTTAATAACAAAAATGTTAATATTATTAACCATAATATTTATGTTACATAATAATAATAACAATAATTAATGATAACAAAAACAATAACAATAATTATAATAATAATAATAATATAATAATAATAATAATAATAATATAATTGAATTGGAAGTGGAACTACCTTTTATGGCTCAAAAAAAGAAGTAAACTGCCCAGGCCGGGACTCGAACCCGCGACCTCTCCTAAACCCGTCAACACCCTAAACCATGGCTCTGCTGATTACTTTTCTGTTATTCCTATAACTCATATATATTAATCATGATTTTACAGTTTCTTCTTCTTCATCCCTTATGAACGAATCACTACCAAACTAAAATCATAACGGTGTTTATAAATTGGATTATGACTGTAATTGAAATAGAAACGAATAACAAGTAATTATGTTGGCCAAAACAACAAAGAAAACAAGGAAAACAGATTCGAACAGGAGCTGTAACAGCTCGTTTGGAACCAAAACAAACTCGATACCTTAATTAAATTTTAAGACATTTTTAACCAACGGTTTCTACATAACATAGGTAGCAAATGATTCTTAAAAACTTTTGAAATCATCAATTGATCCAGTAACATCAAAACGCCTTCGAATTTTCTGATGAACAAAATAGTTGACTTTTTAAATTGGAAGTTTGACTCTAAAATTCTTATTCGATAATAGAAATTGATGGATGAAACTTTGCAGAAAGATCGTTTAGAACATTCCTAACAATATTGCGTTAACACTTTTTGAAATTTACTTCGAATTCAAAGATTTGCAGTTTGAGTTTAGAAACAGGGACGTCGAGCTGTAAAAAAAAATAAAAAAAAATTAACAACGTTTAACATTTACAGGTGGTTATAAGCTGTATTGGATATGAAGAGTTGAGTGGTTCCACTCACAAGTATGAGATAAAATGTTGTTTTACAAGGAAAGAGGTATCGACAGTCACTTTGATCAGACAAGGAGATGAAGCCAAAAAAAATAAAAGCAGATAAAGAAGCTTAACAGAATCGTACTGTGATGTTAAGTTGATTGGTACCTTTGATGAAGACTTGTAACAAATTAAAGATATAAACAAAATATTACACAGTTCGATCATGACAGCAACAGCAAATTGATTCTATATGATTTCATTCTTAATTAAAATTAATATTGATAATTAGTAAATATAAATAAATACATTAATAATAATAATATTATTAGCATTAAATATACTGATTTATTTATATATATGTATCTATTTTTATGGACGGCTGTTATTATGTAATTCGGTATTCATATATATCTTTATGTATCTATATATAATTGTATATATGTATTTATTTGCATAAACATTTATATAAATATACATTTATAATATATATATAAATATATTTGTACGTATCCGATTTTTTTTATATATGTTTTTATTTATGTATATAACTGAAATTTGTATATATATATATATATATATATATATATATATATATATATATATATATATATATATATATATATATTAGTGTATGTACAATTATATATATATATCTATTATATATATATGTATATTAAGAAAACATAGTATAATATTAATTTTATTAATAAAGGTGAAACTAATAATATTAATAATAATAGAAATGATAATAATAATATCAATAATATTAATTTTACTTGTACATATCAAGTTTTACATTTTCATATTCATATATAATAATATTGATTATTCAAATATTTATATTAATGTTTAAAATGAAGTTATTGTTAGTAATATTAACATTATGGTTATGTTCAAACTTGTAATTTAATATATTACAATTTATAAATTTCTATCCTAGTTACTAATTATATAATATATGATATAATAACTTATATCAAGTATTTAATATTTATAATTTACGATCCATATGATATTATTTATGTTTAGAATTCATATATATATATATATATATATATATATATATATATATATATATATATATATATATATATATATATATATATATATATATATATATATATATATATATATATATATATATATTATTAACAACTTATCTATTCTGTACTTTATTTTTACATTATTAATTTTAATTGATTGAAGTGCATTTTATAAAAAAATATTCATGTATCCTTGTATTTATGTTTATATCTATATATTTATTTACAAACAATGGTTCGTGAATCGTCGGGATTTGTCAAAGGTTAAATGAATGTATGACAACAGCTCAAACTTTTTGAGACTTAACATAATCGACTTTGCTTATCGTGTCAAAGATCATTTAAAGATTAAGTTTAAATTTGATCGAAAATTCCCGGGTCATCACAGTACCTACCCGTTAAAGAAATTTCGTCCCGAAATTTGAGTAAGGTGGTCATAGCTAACAACAGAAATGTTTTCATGACGAATATGAGTTGATAATTGAGTTTTATCATCATTGAGTAATATAGATGAAATAATTCGATTATTCGAAGAGTACGAGTGAAGCTATCTCAAAAGATTGAGATATATATTTAACTTTTGACGTAGTCACTGTTGAATCTTAGAAAATAAGGTGCGTCTTAACTTTTGACGTAGAGAGTTGAATTCCGGAATTCAAGGAATTTAAGACAATTTTTCGAAATCTAAAAGATTTGATTCTTCGGCGAATAAGGAAATTAAGATCTCTCGAATTAAATGCGGTGATCTGCTTCGATTACTCTGTCTGATATTTCCATTATAAATTAAACTCTTCTGTTCCATTATTCTCACCATTCCTATACTTTCCTTCTTGTTTCATACATCCAAAAGATTCTGAAAATGCTTAATCCAGTTCTGATCCTTGTCCTCATCCTTACTATTGCAACAATCATTCTCCTTTTCCAACTTCCATCAGGGGAATCTGCTTTCTTCTACTTCGCCCTCGGGATTATAGTGTTTTTAATTCTCCCGTGTCTTTATGTTGCGATAAACATTGATATACACGGTTTGTAATTTATGTGTTGTTTTTGGGCTTTATATTCTCCCTTATATTTCAAAGCTCTATGCTTTTGTTTTCTCTTCCCGACTTCTAGTCAAGCGAATAATGATCCAGAATTCGTAGATATAGAGTTTTAAATGATTAAAATGTTCTAAGCATGGTGAAACGTGATAGCACGATTTGATTTTCAAATTTATCAAAATTACAAAAGATAGAACTATCAAGAATATATTCTTTTTGATATGTTTGGAGGTTATGTAGAATGAAAGAGTTATGTAACATGAAACATGATGATGTTATGGTCTGTGAATCATCTTGTTTCATTAGAAACTCAGCATGACTTGCTGTAATATAATCACGTTGATCAAGTGTCATTATATTATACTAACTCATGCTTCAGTTTCCAACATTACTTCAATAACATTCATATTTTAAGCTCGAAAGTTTACAGAATATAGAAACTAATAGTTTCTATATGATGTAACACTGATAGCACGAAGAGATTAATGCTTTCAGATAAGAATAGTTATAAAAATATCTTCAGAAATATGGAGGATATTTATAATGAAAGATACGATAATATCTTTGAATATCTAAGATCAGAGGATGATGGAGACTATTGTCCGCAAGGGTTTAGGGTAAGGAGCAAGATATTCACTAAAGACTTCAGCAGGCATTGAATCATTTAGATTCTTTTAAGTTAAACTTATTCTTTGTGATTTGTCCACGGTTTCCTTCATAGTTTCGCATAATCTGCTTTTCGGTACTAAATTTTCTATTGAGTGTTTCTAATATAATGATACACAGGAAGCACGGAGAGGTATATAGTTTCGGACGAGAATATTTATGAAAATATCCTCAGAAATATCGAAGATATAGATGAGGATATTTTGGAATTTCTAAGTTCGATGGTTGATGGAGAAAGGTTTTTCGCAAGATTTTAACATGACTTCGGAGCAAGATATTCTCTAAAGATTTCAACGGATTCAGAATTATCTGGATTCTTTGAATATAGGGTATGGTCCTTGTATTTGTCCTTGGTCTTCTTCATGGTTAACTCTATCCGTTTTCCAGTTCCAACGTTTCTGAGCTTTTCCAACATATTATTCTTTATCATCAAACTTCTGACGACTAAAGTTGTTTACGGTTGCCTACAGTTTCTGCTGATTCATTCAGCTTTTTCAACATTCAGAGTATCGATTCGTAAACTGGGTGCCTTTTCAAAATTTCAGAATTGAAGATCGTAATTCTAGGAGATAATTGTTATTTGTATACATATAACTATTGATGTAGAAATGCTACGAGATTCGAAATACTGATTGCTGATTCCCGGTAATTGGTATGGCAATTATTGTTACAGGGTATAGATGAATACAAGATGGGGTTTCAATGAATATAATGATTTTTCGAAAAGTCCAAATTCATTGAAGTTGCTGGTAATTTTACTGCTAATATGGTGAAATATAATCGGTTCTCTGGTAACGATGATGACAGGCAAACTTATATATCGAGGTTATAATAAGGCTAATTCGAATGGAAGTTGAAGTTGATTTGTTGAAGCTGTGACAAAATTTGCTAATTTGAAGAGAGATTGTAATGTTACTTTCGGTAATAACAACGTCAAGGAGTTAGCACAGATACGTGTTAAACGTTTACTCAGGTTCCGAGTGTTTTCAGGTGCATAACTATATGCATCAATCTTTTCTCTCGTGAATGAAGTGCGGTTGGTTCATCCTCTCGATTGAGGTGTTTTCAAGAATCATGAAAGGTTTGAACGCAGAATGTAATCGTGAAGATACAAATGATCTTTAAGACAAAATCAAGTGGCAACTTGAAGAATTGTTTAGTTTCATATGTTATAATCAATATTTTAATTCATTTTAATTGTCCAATGTTATTAGTCCACATTCGATAGTTCACAGTTGACAGTCCAATAATTCATATATAGTCTAATATATAATATTCGAATTAATTAATACGTGTCGTGACCTGTATACGTCTCAGACTCGATCACAACTCAAAGTATATATATTATTGTAGAATCAACCTCAACCCTGTATAGAGAACTCGATCATTACTGCATATAGAGTGTCTATGGTGATTCCAAATAATATATATATATGCGTCGATATGATATGTCAAAACCTTGTATACGTGTCCCGATATTTAAAGAGCGTAAAATAAATAACAGAAATTAAATGACGATAAATAAAGTGCGTAAAGTAAATAACAGAAATTAAATGACGATAAATAAAATTGCGAGAATGTAAATTGCGATAATTAAATTGCGATAAATAAAATGTAATCAGTTAGCTAGGAACAATTAGCTAGTAACAGTTAGCGTGGATTCTTAACAAAATTCTTTATAGTTAATTTTTCTGTTTCTAACAAATTTTATTTTGTCAAATGTTTTCTTCATTATGCCACTTGTTGGATTCTGATAGGTAAAAATCCAAATATGAAATTGAATGAAAATAGTTATTAGGCGGTGAACGGATACGTATACCTGTGGATGTAAGTAGGATAGTAAATGACTGTTGAATCAGATTCGAAGAACGTACAATGTAACTTATTAATGTGAAATTTTAAATATCCCTCGGGTATTACCTACCCGTTAAAATATTTTCACCATTAGCAGTTTGTACAAAAGAATTTTTAATTACAATCTTTATGAAAACATATATACATATATATTTTCTTCAGATGTAATCATGGATTTAATGAGTTAACTTAATATTAAACTCATTTAGTTTTCGGTTGGAACTAGAATAAATAATCTCTAAAACTTTAGAGATTACATATTTGCCATGTCGAACGAAGATAAATGAGGTAGAACGATACGTCAAATGAAGATCATACTCGAAGTACAGATGGTGATATTGAGGCATGTATTTTTGATGGTACTGGTGCTGTTATTGATGGTACTGTTGTTGTCGGTGATGTTGCTGAAGCTGGTACATTTTGCACCATATTCTCCGAATTGATCATTCGAGCGCGAAGTTCGTTGACTTATTACTCCAGGATGATTGTCGGTCGGAACGAGCGGATGAACAAGGTTCAAAATTGTGGATAGAATATAATCTTGTCGAGTTACCCTGAAAATGAGACAGAAAATGGTGTCTCGGACAGGTTCGCTGGTAAACGCTTCAGGTTCATTGTCAAGAAGTGAATTCGGTTGGTGGAAGGGATTGCCTTCTGCGTTTCCATTAATTAAGTCGACTACGAACCCATCAGATTAATTGATAATGGCTGATTGGTTGATTCATGCCGATGACACTATTTTCGGAGCTTAGGTGAACATCTATGTCGGAATAGCTGTCGGAATAACTATCGGAATAGTTATCGGAATTTGAGGGACTCGAACTGGTTGCAGGATTCATCTCGTACGATCAGATGAAGGATTTTCGATAAGAAAGAGATTATAGGATGTAGATTAGCACCCTACAATACATAAATTACATATGCATATATAATACTAAAATCCCATAAGTTACGGTGGAATCTACGGAAGTTGTCAGGCAAAGTTACGGTAACAGATACTCTAAGATATGAAGTAGCAGATACGCTAAGATATGAATTTTTTCGATACACTATTCATGCAGTCAATGCAGTAAAACGTGTCTAGACTAAGAATGATAAGCAAGTGATTCTCTAAGCAAGATAAGCAGGTAATTTTTGACACAAAATGATAAGCAAAACTTTTGACATGTAGACACGGTCGAAGTCCAGACTCACTAATGCATCCTAACGACTTATCAGTTAGACACACTAATGCAGACATGGTTCACTAAGACCACCGCTCTGATACAAACTGTGAAGACCCGTCCTAATCCATCCGAACGAAGTCCATATCGATAATAAACGATTCACAACAGTTGATTACATCGCGAGGTACTTGACCTCTATATTATACATTTTACAAACATTGCATTCGTTTTTGAAAAGACAATGTTTAATTACATCGAAAGTTGATGGCATGCATACCATGTCATAATATATCCCATTTATAAATGACTTTAAAATAATCTTGATGAACTCAACGACTCGAATGCAACATCTTTTGAAATATGTCATGATTGACTCCAAGTAATATCTCTAATATGAGCAAATGCACAGCGGAAGATTTCTTTCAAACCTGAGAATAAACATGCTTTCAAGTGTCAACTAAAAGGTTGGTGAGTTCATTAGTTTAACATAAATAATCATTTCTATCATTTTAATAGACCACAAGATTTTCATTTCTCATAAATATACGTCCCATGCATAGAGACAAAAATCATTCATATGGTGAACACCTGGTAACCGACAGATGCATATAAGAATATCCCCATCATTCCGGGATCCTCCTTCGGACATGATATAAATTTCGAAGTACTAAAGCATCCGATAATTTGGATGAGGTTTGTTAGGCCCAATAGATCTATCTTTAGGATTCGCGTCAATTAGGGTGTCTGTTCCCTAATTCTTAGATTACCAGACTAAAAAGGGGCATATTCGGTTTAATAATTCAACCATAGAATGTAGTTTCAATTACTTGTGTCTATTTCGTCAAACATTTATAAAAGCGCATGTATTCTCAATCCCAAAAATATATATTGCAAAAGCATTTAAAAATGGAGCAAATGAAACTCACCTAATGTATTTTGTAGTAAAAATACATATGGTGACATTGAACAACTGAACAATACAGGGTTGGCCTCGGATTCACGAACCTATATCATTGGTATATTTATTAATATGCATAATTGTAATCGAATAAATATATATATAATTTTATTAATTATATCATTTTTATATTAATAATATATATATATATATATATATATATATATATATATATATATATATATATATATATATATATATATATATATATATGTATATATATATATATATATATATATATATATATATTTCATATATTCATTTTGTATAGAAAAATATAAATTTCATTATGTTATATGTATTGAATATATTTTTATATAATTTGTTTGTTAAAAATGATGTAGTACCTATAATAATGTTGGTAATGGTAAAACGATAATAATGATAATACTTATTATTACTAATAAAGATAATAATGTTAATAATTATTTTAATGGTTATGGTAATGATAATGAATATCGTAATTATAACTGTAAAATATGAATTTCATTGTTAATGATATTTATGATAACAATTTTTGTAATTATATATTGTTAATACACATGATAATATAAATGATGATACTTATAATTATATTAGTGGTAATAGTAATAGAAATCTTAAAATTAATTTTTAATGATTATAATAATAACTTATAGTATGATAGTTATAGTAATACATAACTTAACCACAAAAACAATAATAATTGTATCAATCTTATTACTAATGTTAATCTTAATGATAATACTTTTGTTAATAGTAATAATAATAATTCAAAAATGATACGAATAATATTATTAATGATACAAGTTTGTATTAGTTTCATACTAACAATAATAATAATAATCCTACTTATAATAATAATTATATTAATATTAATACTAATAATTACGCTAATAATAATACTTAGTGATATTTCTTAATAACAAAAATGTTAATATTATTAACCATAATATTTATGTTACATAATAATAATAACAATAATTAATGATAACAATAACAATAACAATAATTATAATAATAATAATAATAATAATAATAATAATAATAATAATAATAATAATAATAATAATATAATAATAATAATAATAATAATAATAATAATAATAATAATAATAATAATAATAATAATAATAATAATAATAATAATAATAATAATAATAATAATAATAATAATAATAATAATAATAATAATATAAATGAATTGGAAGTCGAACTACCTTTTATGGCTCAAAAAAATAAGTAAACTGCCCAGGCCGGGACTCGAACCCGCGACCTCTCCTAAACCCGTCAACACCCTAAACCATGGCTCTGCTGATTACTTTTCTGTAATTCCTATAACTCATATATATTAATCATGATTTTACAGTTTCTTCTTCTTCATCCCTTATGAACGAATCACTACCAAACTAAAATCATAACGGTGTTTATAAATTGGATTATGACTGTAATTGAAATAGAAACGAATAACAAGTAATTATGTTGGCCAAAACAACAAAGAAAACAAGGAAAACTTTTGAAATCATCAATTGATCCAGTAACATCAAAACGCCTTCGAATTTTCTGATGAACAAAATAGTTGACTTTTTAAATTGGAAGTTTGACTCTAAAATTCTTATTCGATAATAGAAATTGATGGATGAAACTTTGCAGAAAGATCGTTTAGAACATTTCTAACAACATTGCGTTAACACTTTTTGAAATTTACTTCGAATTCAAAGATTTGCAGTTTAAGTTTAGAAACAGGGACGTCGAGCTGTAAAAAAAAAAAAAATTAACAACGTTTAACATTTACAGGTGGTTATAAGCTGTATTAGATTTGAAGAGTTGAGTGGTTCCACTCACAAGTATGAGATAAAACATTGGTTTTACAAGGAAAGAGGTATCGACAGTCACTTTGATAAGACAAGGAGATGAAGCCAAAAATAAAAAATAAAAGCAGGTAAAGAAGCTTAACAGAATCGTACTGTGATGTTAAGTTGATTGGTACCTTTGATGAAGACTTGTAACAAATTAAAGATATAAACAAAATATTACACAGTTCGATCATGACAGCAACAGCAAATTGATTCTGTATGATTTCATTCTTAATTAAAATTAATATTGATAATTAGTAAATATAAATAAATACATTAATAATAATAATATTATTAGTATTAAATATACTGATTTATTTATATATCTGTATCTATTTTTATGGATGGCTGTTATTATGTAATTCTGTATATTCATATATATCTTTATGTATCTATATATAATTGTATATATATATTTATTTGCATAAACATTTATATAAATATACATTTATAATATATATAAATATATTTATACGTATCCGATTTTTTTTATATATGTTTTTATTTATGTATATAACTGAAATTTGTATATATATATATATATATATATATATATATATATATATATATATATATATATATATATATATATATATATATATATATATATATATATATATATTAGTGTATGTACAATTATATATATATATATATATATATATATATATATATATATATATATATATATATATATATATATATATATATATATATATCTATTATATATATATATGTATATTAAGAAAACATAGTATAATATTAATTTTATTAATAAAGGTGAAACTAATAATATTAATAATAATAGAAATGATAATAATAATATCAATAATATTAATTTTACTTGCACATATCAAGTTTTACATTTTCATATTCATATATAATAATATTGATTATTCAAATATTTATATTAATGTTTAAAATGAAGTTATTGTTAGTAATATTAACATTATGGTTATGTTCAAACTTGTAATTTAATATATTACAATTTATAAATTTTTATCCTAGTTACTAATTATATAATATATGATATAATAACTTATATCAAGTATTTAATATTTATAATTTACGATCCATATTATATTATTTATGTTTAGAATTCATATATATATATATATATATATATATATATATATATATATATATATATATATATATATATATATATATATATATATATATATATATATATATATATATATATATATATTAACAACTTATCTATTCTGTACTTTATTTTTACATTATTAATTTCAATTGATTGAAGTGCATTTTATAAAAAAATATTCATGTATCCTTGTATTTATGTTTATATCTATATATTTATTTACAAACAATGGTTCGTGAATCGTCGGGATTTGTCAAAGGTTAAATGAATGTATGACAACAGCTCAAACTTTTTGAGACTTAACATAACCGACTTTGCTTATCGTGTCAAAGATCATTTAAAGATTAAGTTTAAATTTGATCGGAAATTCCCGGGTCATCACACGTTACTTGACTAGTTTTGTCAAGAGATACGTAAGACAATTGTTCCGATTTTAATAAATTTTAATAAATGATTACTATGTTTTTTGAAAATGTTACATATAGAGTGCGTCGACTGGACTTTAGACCACTTGATAACACGCTGCGTCATGACACATCTTGACGGGGTGTTACACCTACTTTTGTATACTATAACTTAACTACTTTTGTCCCGCGTTGCTTAATTTGATGAAATGTATGGAGTCGAAAGATCAATGCTATTCCTATAAACTCTAAGAATTCGCCTAAGGTTCCGCTTAAGCCCAAAAGGTAAAGAAAGGAGAGTCTGGTCCAAAGAATGGAAATGAAACAATTCACCGAATTTTTTAAAGACCTAAATGTATTTAACTAGGTCTCACTTAGTTGTATGATTGGATACCCTCTTGTGTCGTTTTAGTGCTTCTTGTTTAATTGATTTGTTAGCTTTTTCATTTTAATTTGTGAGCTCATGTTAGGTTTTTTTGTGTTTAGTTGAGCTCGTGTGCTTTTTGTGGTGTTTTTATGTTTTTTAAGGCTTCATTCTTTTGATGAAGTTTCTCAATTAGTTATAAAAATCTTTTTTTTATAAGGAAAAAAATAACTTAACTAGTTTTATAAATAGTGTAGATATGGATTTGATAAGAATTCAAATCATAAGAAATTACACATATGATGGTATAACTAATTATTTGAGAGCTACAAATTTAAAATTCCAAAAACTTACTAGATATTTGAACAAATAATATGTGGTCAAATTGAGTCCATGAATGATAAGGCTCACTGATCCATTCCCATTTCTATCTCTTCTGAATTCTCTATGTGTGTGTTTTTTCTATGTGTGTGAGAGATATAGAAATATTCTCTTTTCAAGTAGCTTTCATGTGTGTTTTTTTCTCTACGATATATATCTCTCAAACAAATACAAAAAGACGAACACTCTTGCTCACAACTTGATTATACATAATTTACACAAAATTTTCATCAAGTTTGATTTTCTTTATCCTTTTTCTAAATTGTTTTTCTTCATCCTTTAACAATAAGCTTGAGTTACATCTATCATCAATCATCATCTATAGTTTCTATCATCTTTAGTTTTTAGTTGCAAGATTTGACTCAAGATTCGATATATAAGTATAAATCGATAAGTTATATAGTTTCTTCATCGATCTACAACACTTGAGCTACAAATATCCATCATAACAGTCATCCTTGTTTTTATTCTATAGTTACATGTTCTTTTTTACTTCTCTTATTACTTATCTTATAAATATAAATCTATATCTATAGTTTTTGTTTTTCAAAAAAATCCATACAGAGATATCTAGTTAGATCAATCA
The DNA here is from genome assembly GCF_046630445.1 of Rutidosis leptorrhynchoides. Lineage (NCBI taxonomy): Eukaryota > Viridiplantae > Streptophyta > Magnoliopsida > Asterales > Asteraceae > Rutidosis > Rutidosis leptorrhynchoides. The sequence continues at coordinate 317,768,479 of NC_092343.1, forward strand.
TCATCCTCTTAAATTGTTCACGTTGCAAAGAAGTTCGATAATCGGCAACCCCGACCGGCTGATTTTCATATATTCGTGTTCATTAAATATTGTTAATAAAAAGCTACTTTTTTGTGCTCATCACTAGGCATAAAGTTCTTGCTTTCAAATCAAAGATTCATAAAAGATGATGTCAGGTGATGGTTTTTCATCACCACCTTCATCTCTTACCACCTACATCCATGAGCCCATCACAAACCCTAACCCTAACCCTAATTCTTCAGCTTCAGGTAAACGAAAGCGCAATCAAGCCGGTAATCCAGGTAAATTACCACGATCTTATATATATATATAAATATATAAATTAGTTTATTGATGTGTTTTAGTTATAAATTTTACATACAATCTTTATATATAGATCCAGAAGCTGAGGTGATAGCCTTATCACCAACATCTCTAATGGCTACGAATCGATTTCTATGTGAAATATGCAATAAGGGTTTTCAAAGAGACCAAAATTTACAACTTCATAGAAGAGGACACAACCTACCATGGAAACTAAAACAAAGAAACAAAAATGAGGTGATTAAGAAGAAAGTTTACATATGTCCAGAAAAAAGTTGTGTTCATCATGACCCTTCAAGAGCTCTTGGGGATCTCACTGGAGTAAAGAAACATTATAGCCGAAAACATGGCGAAAAGAAATGGAAATGCGAAAAATGTTCGAAAAAGTATGCTGTCCAATCCGATTGGAAAGCTCATAGCAAGATTTGTGGTACTAGAGAATATAAGTGTGATTGTGGAACCCTTTTTTCAAGGTAAGTGTATAGTATTAGTACATGAATTTTGGATTGATATGATTTTGAATTTAGTGTTTAGTTATTTCAAGATTTTATATTTGTAGAACATGTATATATGGATTTGCATGTTTTTGTATGTAAAAACAGGAAGGATAGCTTCATAACACATAGAGCATTTTGTGATGCTTTAATGGAAGATAATTCAAGAATGACATCACTTCCGGTGGGTCCAAACATGGCGAATTTGGGATTTCGAAATGATTTAATAATGATGAATGGTGGTGGAAGTGACTCACAATTTCAAGGTGTGTTTGGCGGTTTAGAGAGTAATCTTGATGTGAATGGAGCAAAATCAAGATTACCAATTTGGTTAGAGAACAATGGTAACAATCCTCCCCTTGAAAACCCTAACAATTCGACCTTTTTGGGGTCGTCAAGCTCGAATTACAACGGAGGAATGCTACCACCCGATATGATGAATTGGATGAGTAGATACAATGGATTACCACAAGGGTTATTGAAAGAAGAAGATGAAAACCAAAAAGAAATGCAATTGAACTCGATGTATGATAATTATGGTGGCTCCACTACACCAAACAACCTAGTGTGTTCTACTCTACAACCACACCCGCCTCAAGCGGTGGTTAACATGTCAGCCACCGCTCTTTTACAAAAGGCAGCTCAAATGGGTTCAACAAGAAGTAGTAATTCAAATGTTCCGGGTGGTAATGATACAAGCGGTTTCGGGCTAATGAGTAGTACAACTCTATCAAACTTATCAAGCCCTAGAAATGGTGATCGGTTCATGATGATGATGGGCGATGGGCCGACACAAAGCAAAGGAACCGGTGGCAATGAGATCGGTGATGGTGATTTAACGAGGGACTTTCTTGGCGTCGCGAGAAATGAAAGGGGTGTGTCGTTTAGTTTACAACAAGAGCTAAGCAAGTTCACTTCATCGACAATGGGTTTCAACCAATTCAATGGGAATCAAGAATAAGGGTTGGTGTGCATCCTAATTATGGACTCGAACAAGGTACTTTATTAATGACACTTTTAGCTTCAAGAATTGTTTATATGATGCTTTTCGGACTTTTAGCTATGTTTTTGGGAGAATTAGTGACAATATTTTGTAATAAAAGTGCAGTTTTTGATGGTTTTAGTAAACTTTTGCTTTGAAATGATTGTTTTGGATGATGACCGTTACACTAGCTTATTTGATACATGATCCTTTATTCAATAACTAGATACTGATATTAATTAATACGGAGTAATTAAAATGCTATAGAGTATTTAAAATTTTAAATAATATGAGAAATATTATATATGGAAGCAATATTAACGTCAATGTATTGGGATGGTGTTGTTTTTGATTGTTTGTGAGTTGATGGTACATATATAGTTTAACTTACTATTTACGTACTAACCGAATATCCAATTAAATTAAATTTAATACGAGTAGTTATGTAATTGATGATTAAATTGAATATTTCAATAAGAATATGATATGATGTATGATACAAAAAATTTGTAGTAGCAAACGATATGTGTTACATTATTAACAAAAAACAGTTATAGTAATTAGTTTGAATACGTGCAACTTTATGCAGTATGACAGAGACGTAAATATTTTGTAAAATAAGTTAATGTATTAAAAATATTAAAACATAAAAATAGAATTGAATAAATTGTTCAAAAAGATGATAAAATAAGAGGGTCTTGTGAATTGTCAGTTGGAAAGGGAGAAGACAAAAGAGAGTGAAACAAAGGAAGTGTTTGCATTTGCATGTCTTTTATAGGAACGTGTATTTTTTTAACCATGGTTTCTGTACAACTGTTACTGCTCATTGTACTGTTTGGTCTGTGAATATCATCTAACCCCACTCAAACAAAAAAATAAAATTTCATTACCTTACTTTCAACGGATTAGAGGATAGAGGATAGAGGATTAGGTACTAAACGCATAAATATTCGATAAAAAAGAATATTGTTAGTTAATTGTATTTTGGCTTAATAAGAGGATTTTTTTACCTTGACTACTCTCTAATAGTCTCATATATGCGACTAGTTAACTTTATATATTTAATTTTTTTTTTTTTTTTTTTTTTTGTGAATATCATAACCCAACCAATAAATTACTCCCTCCGTCCTAATTTAATGGTTCTCAGATAAAAAACACATAGATTAAGAAAAAATGATTGACACATGTAATTTTTTGTTATTTTTTCAGCTTTGCCCCTTACGTTTTACCTATATTTTGGTCTTACTTAAATAATGTAAGGGTATAAAAATAATTTAATCAATTATTTTTATCTAATTGGAACGGAGAGATTATGAGTTTAGGAGATTAGGTACGGTTCTTGAGAAAATCACCAACTCCAATTTATTCTACTTTTTCATTCTATAATCTAACTTTTTAATCCTAATTTTATATTTATGTTTAGCTTTTCTAATTGTACCCTTAAAGGCTATACTTTGGAAATTTATTTATGCATGATTTGTTATACAAAAAGTTTAGGAAATTGGGTTTCAAGAACTTAATACGGTAGTTATTAGTAAGTTACAAGTTATTTAAGCATGTTAAAAATTAGGAGTGTTTCTAAAGATAAAAGCACTCGGAGTCGTGGTTATTTTTTTGCCGTCGTAAAAATCTGACGTTGGGGACGGTGGCACCGTCGACTCCGTCCTGGTGTATTCCCGCCGTCGAGTATCACCGTCGCATAGGCAACGTTGGGTTCACGCTGTTTAATTTGAAATATATCTAACGGATATATTTCATTATATATATATATATATATATATATATATATATATATATATATATATATATATATATATATATATATAGTATGTATGTATTATTTTAAAATCATATCATTCATCTATATATATATATATATATATATATATATATATATATATATATATATATATATATATATATATATATACATACATTTTATAGACAAACACAACACATTCTTTCTCTATTCCATACATTTTAAAAACAATACATCTTCAAATCTTTCATATATTCCGAACATACTTTCATCAAAAATGTCTTCTACATCTTCATCGTCTCACGAAAAGTATTATGATGCAAATGGTCAATATAATAGAAAATGATGCAATTAAAAGCGAAAATGAGACGCAAAGTTTAAACACACGTCGTTACATAGAACGTGAACATGAAGAAGCCCATCTACGTCTTATTAGTGATTATTTTGTTGAAGGTTGCAAATACACTGTCGATAATTTCAAAAGGAGATTTCGGTTAAAAAGACATGTTTTTATTAGAATTATGAAATATATTCTCCACTACTCGGATTATAACATCAATGTTATGAAATGTGTAACTACCCAACCCGATAACCAACCATTAACGTACACAAATTTTTTTTTATATATATGTGACGATCCGAAAATTTCCGACCAAATTTAAACTTAATATTTATATAATTTCGACTTGATAAGCAATGAATTTTAATAAATCTTGAACCTCCGGAAAGAGTTTTACACAAGCTTTTGGTCACCCATTTATTCCGACGATTCACGAACGTTATAACTTGATTTAATTGTTTAATTGTTTAATTTTTGTGTATATATATGGATTTATATATATTTAACTTGAAAATATGATAATTAAATATCTCATTAAGTATATTAACAAAGTATTATATATATATTTTCATACTACTAATTTAAAGAGTTTTCAAACAATATATATATTACTATTTAAGCGACGTAATTAACTTATGTTAAAATGTATTTACATATAATGTATTACGAGTGTAAATACATCCTTACAAGTATTGAATACACTTTATAATATACCAATACATATAAAGGATAGCTATACTCGTATTTCCGTTCAATTTCCTCAAGAATTCTACTCGCATTCATACGGTATTTTTACACGTATTATACACAGCTTCTAGAAGTATTTACTATTAGTATATACCAATAGAAATCTGCAATTATTTGTTTAATATGTTATACATGACCTAATCAATTTAATAAGCTTATAAATAAGGACCATTTTAACTCATTTTTACTTCACATTTTTTTAAACTAAAAACACACACTTGAATGATCTCATATCATACTTTAATCTCAACAACTTTCCTCTTCATAATCAAGGTAAAATACTTCTCAAAATCCTTGTTCAATTCCTTGTATAGTTGCTATCTTATTATACTTATAAAACTTGTAAAAACTAGAACTTGTTTTGGTGAACACCATGCTTGTTTGAAAAACTAATCTAATCTTTCTAACTTAACTCTAATAACACTTATTTATATGTATTATGATATTATATTAAGTTAATATACGAACTTATAACTTGTATATATGAAAAACACCTTTAAACTTAACATATATCCTTTAATCTCCCTTCTGTAAAAAGCGGGCTGTTTTGGGTTGGGAATTAAAAACCTATCTTAGACTTTAAGTTCGAGGCTAAGACTTTGGAAATATGTTAATATATGTAAATAAGACTTCCAGTATTTTTTTCATGATTGTAGACAAAGTGAAAGTATTTTATCAAAAATCATATATTAGGTGGATGCAGGGATTTTTCCAAATCTGTCCACCGACAAAAAAAGAGGGTAAAGCTCTAAAAATTAATACTTGGGATGAACTTTTCGAATTTGATTTATAAAATTTACTTCTTAATGAATCCATAACAATTTGATTCACTTTAAATGGAGTTGTAATGAATATTTGGCAAGCAAAACAAAATCTGCTAAAATTAACGTTGTGTTGACGAAATTTATATTATAAAAAGTATATTAACCATATCCTTGTTAACTTTTCCTATATCCTATATATATTTGGACATGTTATCAGTAGTATAACAAAATATTATAATCTAGGTTAATTCTGTGATTGTATATATGTATAATAATATTCTTGGTACGTCCTAACACAATAAGTAAACAATACGTTTTGATAAATCCTAAGACAATACGTACACAATACGTCTTAGTTAATTCTAAGACAATACGTATACAATACGTCTCTGGGTTGATGCAAAGAAAATACGTATACAATACGTCGTGGGGTAATTCTAAGATTATATATATACCGATTATTGGACTATTCGGACTATTTTGGACTACTAACAAAGGACTACTAACAATGGACTACTAACATAAAATGTTAAAAATTATTATATAAGTATTCTATGAACTTGCTTTATTTTATTCATATGTCGTATTATTATCTGAATCGTTATTGTTGTTATAGGTTCGTGAATTCAAGGACGACGGTCATATTTTTAATAAGTTGAAAACTTATTATTAATATACTTTTACTACTGTGAGTATATAGTCCCATTTTTAAACTCTACAAATATTTTGGGATGAGAATACATGCATTTTATGTTTTACGCCATAGACACAAGTACTTAAAATATATTCTACGTTGAGTTGTACCACTTTGCATATTTTTCCCTAATAGCTTGGTAACTAATATTTACATGTTGTAAGAGCATGTAAGCGCGAATCCTATTGATAGATCTATCGGGTTTGACAACCCCAACTGGGCTAGTCGCTCTAGTATCGTAAACGGTTGCATAGTACTTCGTTTTTACTACACTTGGTACAGTGTAGGGAGATTTCATAATAAATGAAATATGCCACATTAATGGTTAAGTATGGTTACCGAAGCGCTCAACAAATTATAGAATACTTTTATACACTTGCGAGTGTACATATATTTATAACTATGAAATCTTGTGGTCTATATTTACATCGATGCTAAACCTATATATCTCACCAACCTTTGTGTTGACTGTTTAAGCATGTTTATTCTCAGGTCCTTAAGAAAGTCTTCCGTTGTTGCATTATCTAAGCAAGCTGTGCATGGAGTCTCATGTTTTTCTTTAAATGAAGTGTTGCATTCAATAAAACCTTCGTCATGTACTATATTCAACTTTTATGTCACGTGTGTAGTATTTGAAAACCGATGTATTATGGGGATTATTTCTTAAATAATCGCCCACTTGTTTAAAGCATGCATTATGTATAATAATGGTGTGCTTTTTATGAAACGAATGCAATAATTTCTAAAACGTATCATATAGAGGTCAAATACCTCGCTATGGGACCAATGAATAACGTACTGTGTTTATAGTGATATGAATGGGTCGTTTCAGTTGGTATCTGAGCGGTGGTCTTAGCGAACCATGTCTTGCATTAGTGTGTCTAACGGATAGTTATTAAGATACATTTGTGAGTCTGGACTTCGACCTTAACTGCATGTCAAAAGTTTTGCTTATCATTTCTAGTCGGAAATCATCTGTTTATCACCCTTAGAAAATTACATGCTTATCATTCTTAGTCTAGACACATCTTACTGCATTGATTGCATAAATAGTGTATAGACAAAGTTCATATTTTAGCGTATATGCTAATTCATATCTTAGCGTATCTGTTACTATAAACTTTGCCTAACATATTCTGTAAATTCCTCCGTAATCTATGAAATCTTTTGCTATATATATATATATATATATATATATATATATATATATATATATATATATATATATATATATATATATATATATATATATATATATATATATATATAGATATTCTATGTAATTAGAATACCATCCGATAGCCAGAAATCATTTCATATCGAAAAATTCTTTATTCAATCATACGAAATGGAACTCTCCACTAGTTCAGGTCCCTCGAATTTCGATATGGAGTTTCACTCGAGCTCCGAAAGCAGTGTGATCGGAATGGATCAACCAATTAGCCATCATCTATTTTGGATGAATTGGGGATGGGTTCGTAGTCTACTTAATCATTAGAGACAAGAAGAAGGTGATCCCGTCCATCCACCACATTGCCCTCTTGGTGAAGAACATGAGGCACTTACCGGCGAACCCGTTCGTAACACTATTTTCTCTCTCCATTCTAGGATATGCCGCAACGAGTATAATATCACTAATATTATTGAGGCTATCCGACCTTTACTCCGTATCTTGCATGGTGAATTATTTAGTAAAAAAAATAAAAAATTTACTGTCATGAAAAGCAAAACTTCATTAGCAAGTGCATCCTACATCATTTCATTCCCTTTATAAAGCTCTTGACCTCTCTTTTTATTCAAGAAACTTTAAACATCTTCTTTCACAATACAAAATAAAATAAATTCTCATCACCTATACTCACATCAAACCACTACCAGCACCAGCAGCAGCAGTACCAACAACATCACAAGCCTCAACATCACAAGCCTCAACATCACAAGCCTCAACATCGCAAGCCGCATTACGAGCATCAACATCATACGCACCGCAGGCACTGAGGGATACCAACAATAATGAGTGATGAAGTATTAATTCATTATTTCATTTGCGTTGAAGAAATATTCCGCGACGATTATGTAATCTCTAAAGTTTTAGGGATTATTCATTTCTAGTTCCAACCGTAAACCAAATGAGATTAATATAATATTAACTCATTAAATCCATATTACATCTGAAGAAAATATACATACATATATTTTCATAAAGACTGTAATAAAAATTATTTTGTACAAAATATTACTTGTGAAATTTTATTTTAACGGATAGGTAATACCCGAGAAATACTTAAGTTCACATTAATATGTTACACTGTACATTTTCAATGATGTTTCGACAATCGTTAATTATGCTCTCTCCTTTCATAGCAATATACATCATTTCACAAAATTCATGACAACCATTTTCCATACCAATTCAATTACATATTCTGATTTTGACAGATCAAAATTCAAGTCAAGATTTAAGAAGTGCCATCAATCTTAAATTCCTACAGCCTTCAAAATCATACTTTAAATTCAAACTATACTAGAACATCACTTTCATTCACAGAACTCATAAAGATATTCGTATCTTTCAAGATTCACGATGAATTCATTATACGGATATTGACGATGACAACCTGCGTCTAAACCCTTCAAAATTCTTGAAAACATCTCAACTAAGGAATAATCGAGAGAATGAACCAATCACACGATACATACGAAGAATATATGCATATAGATATGCATTCGGAGGACACTTGAACCTAAGCAAAGGTTCAACACGTATCCCTGTCAGATCCTTTAGCATTATTATTATCCAAAATAACTTTACAATCCCTTTTCAAAATAGCGAATTTTATCACAGCTCCAAAAAGATAACTTCGACTTTTCATCCGGAGTAGCCTTATTATAACCTTGATATATACGTTGTCTTTTCGCCATCGTTAATGGGGAACCTTTTATATTCCACCACATTATAGTAAGCTTGCCAGCAACTTTATTGCTCTTTGACTTAAATCTCTCTGAAAGATCACTATAAAACCTTGTCATGTACTCATCTACATCTTGTAACAATAATTGTCATACCAAACCCCAGGAAGCATCAATAATTATTTATTCTTGAATCTCACATCATTTCTGCATATACATATAACGTTATTTTCTGGAATTATAATTCTGAAATCCGGAATAGCACTTCAGCCTACGAATCAGTACTATGAAGTTTTGAAAAAACTGAATGAAGCAGCAGAAACTATAGACAACCGTAACACTCAAAAGTTGATGATAAAGAATATTGTGTTAGCAAAGCACAGAAAAGAGAAGGTTTGGAACTAGAAAACGGATTGAGCAAACTCTGAAGGAGGCTGTGGACAAATCACAAGGACGAAATCTACCTTCAAAGAATCCAAATGATTCGGTGTCTGCTAAAATCCTTAGCAAATACCTTGCTCCTTACTCTAAAACTCTTGCGGACAATAATCATCCTCTTATCTTAAATATTCTAAGATATCATCGTATCTTCCATTATAAATATCCTTCATATTTCTGAAGATGTTTTCATAACCATTCTTATCTGAAATCATTTATTCCTTCACATTATCTGTATCACATCATAAAGAAAACTGTTTTAGTTTCTAAACATCTGAAACCACTGAGTGTAAAGTATGAATGTTTTTGAAGTAATGTTGGGAACTGAAGCATGAGCTAGTATAATATAATGAAACTTGATCAACGTGATTATATTACAGTAAGTCATGCTGAGTTTCTAAATGGAACGTAATGATTCACAGACCATAACGTCATCATGTACCATGTTGCATGACTCTTACATTCAATCTAATCTCTAAACATATCAAGAACATATTCTATTGATAGTTCTATCTTTTCCTTTGGATTCTGGTAATTTCACAAGTCAAATTGTGCTATTACAATTTCTCTCTTAGAGCATTAGCTATGTTCATTCCGAATTTCATGTTTATGAAATCTAGACCATTATTCGCCTGACTTGAAGTCGGGAAAAGAAGACGGAAGCATGAAACTCCAAAATATAAGGAAAAATATAAGCACGAAGATAATGCAAAAATTACAAACCGTGTATATCGATGCGTATAGCAATATAAAGACACGGAAAAACTAAGAACACTATAAACCCAAGAGCATAGTAGAAATTAATGGATTCCTCCGGTGGAAGATGAAAAAGAAGAATGATAGATGTGATAGTCAAGAATATATCAAGAATTAAAACTGGATGGAGCATATTGACGAATGTTGTAGAAGTACGAAGAAAGGAAGAAAGTATAAAAGATGGGAGATGTGGAAATAAGGAAACGTAGGAGGTTGATTTATAGTAAAATATCCGACAGAGAAATCGAGACAGATTATTGCATTAAATTGAAGAGGATCATAATTTTCTTAATCGCCGAAGAATCAAATCTTATATAGATTACAAAGATTTTCTTTAATCCAGAGATTAACCGTGATGACGTCAAAAGATAAGACGAATCCCTATTTTCTCATTTCACTCTTTTACGATAGCTTCACTCATACGTTTCGAGTAATCGAATTATTTTATCCATATTTCTCAATCATGATAAAACCCTATGAATCAACTTATATTCGTCATAATAACATTCTTATTTTCAGCCATGACGACCTCGATCAAATTTCGGGATGAAATTTCTTTAACGGGTAGGTCCTGTGACGACCCAGAAATTTCTGACCAAATTTAAACTTAATCTTTCCTCTTCATAATCAAGGTAAAATACTTCTCAAAATCCTTGTTCAATTCCTTGTATAGTTGCTATCGTATTATACTTATAAAACTTGTAAAAACTAGAACTTGTTTTGGTGAACACCAAGCTTGTTTAAAAAAATAATCTAATCTTTCTAACTTAACTCTAATAACACTTATTTATATGTATTATGATGTTATATTAAGTTAATATAAGAACTTATAACTTGTACATATGAAGAACACCTTTAAACTTAACATATATCCTTTAATCTCCATTCGGTAAAAAGCGGGCTGTTTTGGGTTGGGAATTAAAAACCTATCTTATACTTTGAGTTCGAGGCTAAGACTTTGGAAATATGTTAATATATGTAAATAAGACTTCCAGTATTTTTTTCAGGATTTTAGACAAAGTGGAAGTATTTTATCAAAAATCATATATTGGGTGGATGCCGAGATTTTTCCAAATCTGTCCACCGACACAAAAAGAGGGTAAAGCTCTTAACATTACTACTTAGGATGAAATTTTAGTATTAGTTTTGTAAAATTTACTTCTTAATGAATCCATAGCAATTTGATTCACTTTAAATGGAGTTGTAATGAATATTTGGCGAGCAAAACAAAATCTGCTAAAATTAACGTTGTATGGACGAAATTTATATTATAAAAACTATATTAACCATATCCTTGTTAACTTTTCCAATATCCTATATATATTTGGACATGTTATTAGTAGTATAACAAAATATTATAATCTTGGTTAATTATGCGATTGTATATATGTATAATAATATTCTTGGTACGTCCTAACACAATAAGTATACAATACGTTTTGATAAATCCTAAGACAATACGTACACAATACGACTTAGTTAATTCTAAGACAATACGTATACAATACGTCTCTGGGTTGATGCAAAGACAATACGTATACAATACGTTGTGGGGTAATTCTAAGATTATATATATACCAATTATTGGACTGTTGGACTTTTCGGACTATTTTGGACTACTAACAAAGGACTACTAACAATGGACTACTAACATAAAATGTTAAAAATTATTATATATGTATTCTATAAACTTGCTTTATTTTATTCATATGTCGTATTATTATATGAATCGTTATTATTGTTATAGGTTCGTGAATCCAAGGACGACGGTCATATTTTTAATAAGTTGAAAACTTATTATTAATATACTTTTACTACTGTTAGTATATAGTCCCATTTTTAAACTCTACAAATATTTTGGGATGAGAATACATGTATTTAATGTTTTACGCCATAGACACAAGTACTTAAAATATATTCTACGTTGAGTTGTACCACTTTGCATATTTTTCCCTAATAGCTTGGTAACTAATATTTACATGTTGTAAGAGCATGTAAGCGCGAATCTTATTGATAGATCTATCGGATTTGACAACCCTAACTGGGCTAGTCGCTCTGGTATCGTAAACGGTTGCATAGTACTTCGTTTTTACTACACTTGGTACAGTGTAGGGAGATTTCATAATAAAGGGAATATGCCACATTAAAGGTTAAGTATGGTTACCGAAGCGCTCAACAACTTATAGAATACTTTTATACACTTGCGAGTGTACATATATTTATAACTATGAAATCTTGTGGTCAATATTTATATCGATGCTAAACCTATATATCTCACCAACCTTTGTGTTGACTGTTTAAGCATGTTTATTCTCAGGTCCTTAAGAAAGTCTTCCGCTGTTGCATTATCTGAGCAAGCTGTGCATGGAGTATCATGTTTTTGTTTAAATGAAGTGTTGCATTCAATAAAACCTTCGTCATGTATTATATTCAACTTTTATGTCACGTGTGTAGTATTTGGAAACCGATGTATTATGGGGATTATTTCTTAAATAATCGCCCACTTGTTTAAAACATGCATTATGTATAATAATGGTGTGCTTTTTATGAAACGAATGCAATAATTTCTAAAACGTATCATATAGAGGTCAAATACCTCGCTATGGGACCAATGAATAACGTACTGCGTTTGTAGTGATATGAACGAGTCGTTTCAATATATAAGCCGCGGCGCGACAATTGTGGGCGCGGCACGCCTCACATCTGATTCCAGACGCCCCCAGGTTGCACAAAGACTGTCCACGTTTTACACTACGGACCGCGCCGCGTGGCCAATTGGCCCCGGCGCGTCCCACTCTGGTTCAGCATCTCACTTTTGTTTTAAATAACACAAGTCTTCCATTTTAAAACCATGACAAATACATTCAACCCAAGACGTGATTAAAACATCATAATACATAATTTTAGTTACTTTAAGTCAACAATATAAGTTCCAAAACCTAGGGATCACATTAACCCGTTTACATCTTAAAAGTAGTAATTTCAACCCATTAAGTTTAATTTCCAAACAAACTACCAGCATGATGTTTGGGGATAAACTACCCAATCCTCGGTCGAATCCAAAAGTAATCCAAGCAAGCAACAAAAGGGAAATCATCTAAATCTCGAGCATACCCTTACCACGTCCGTTTTTGAACCTAAAAATGTAAACAACGAGAGGGTAACTTAATTGCTTAGTGAATGCAATACTTATACACATACATACATAATTCAATCGCTTGCATACACCTACACAAACAACACATATCATTAGCAAATCGCATAATAGTATAAACAAACGTACAATGCTAATAAAATTCACACAACCCAATATACACAATGTCGACATTTGACTCGATGGTGGTCGACGAAGAGCGGTAGGTCAAATACGTTAACCACTAACCACTCATCGCAACGCGTACGTGGCCGATGAAGAGTGGTACGTCAAATACATTAACCACTCACCACTACGCACCAAGAGGCCGACGAAAAGTGGCCAATGAAGAGAGTATCCTAACGAATAATACTCACCACTTGCCCCAACACACATGTGGCCGACGAAGAGCGGTAGGTCAAACATTAACCACTCACCACATGGCTCAACTCCAATTGTGACCAACAAAGAGTTAATCCTTCCAGATATCACTCGCCATAAAATGCAATCCAAGTATAGCCAATGAAGAGCTATCCATTTGGATATCACTCACTATATTTTCCAACCCAAATGTGGCCCACGAAAAGCGTATCCTACCAAATAACACTTGCCACGTTGCACGCAAGCAACCAAATTATATGCATACACGCATAAATATTCCACTCACCTCGGTTACTTGAAAAGTCAATCCCGCTTGAGCTCCTAGTCGTCCAAATATAAATCGCCTAAGTAATTCACAAACAAATAAGCTAAACACTCTAGCTTATACCCAAAACACCATAAGTGCAATTTTGATCCATTTGAACTTACTTCCACTTTGACTAAGTGAAATCTCACCCAAAACACCATAATCACAATCAACTAGTGATTAGATTCCAATACTACATTTTACACAATGTTTAGCCAACAAAACACTTACTTACACTTTTTAACATTAAAACTTATTTTGACTAAATCTCAAGTCAAAATACCAAATCTTGCAAGTTTACACCCATAATCACTAACAACCTAGCTATCTAGTGATTTCAACAACCAAACACGATTATCAATAAATCAATTTCATCATCCAACTCAAAATCTACCATTGTTAGGGTTCTTCCCAAAAACTTAACCCATGAACCTTAAATCACCAAGAAATGGGGTTTACATACACTTTAACACAAACCCTAGCATCATAAATGAATTAACACAACTAAATCCGAATTAGGGTTTACCTCTTAAAGCAAATGAAGCTAGCACAACCACAACACAAGAAATGAGCTTCAATTTGATGAACACAAGCTTCCTCCTTCACAAATCCAAGCTTTCTCTCACTTGTTTCTTACTCTAAAATTTGGGGATGAAGAAGAGAGGATAAGGATAAGATTGTGGATGTGAATGACTCCACAAATCTGCCTTTTGTGGCCTAAAACCGTCCACTATGTGAAATTACCAAAATGCCCATTTTTATCTTCTAATTAAAAAGAAAGAGTGCTGATCGAGCGTCACCCGCGGTGCAGCTCCAAGGCATTTTCCAAATCAGAATATTTTCAGTTTTGAGGTTCAGGGACTGAAGTTGTATGATTCTGAATCTGATGTAAATTCTGAAAATGCATAAGTGTTAGGTTAACTTTTAGTGGCAGGTTCTGATGCACACATTTACTGACACTTTCAGGAACACTTTCTGATGCATAAAATTCAGGGTCTTACAAAATGGGTTATGTATACGTGCATCATCTTACACTATTTAATTGTTGAAAATAACGGATATGTAATTGTCGGAAATGATTGATTTTATGAAGCGGTTGTTATATGCAATCATTGGATCGAGAGATGTGAAACATACAGAAGAAGGACGAAAGAATTACGCGATAGGGATATGCATGAAGGCCTACGATCTAATTTGGTTGAACATCTTGGGGCTAATCGTTAAACGCAGTCGTTGACATAGTTTTTTATTTTATTGTTTATTTTTAAGTATTATATTTCTTTAAGTATTGTGTTGTGACGATCGCTCCAAATCCATATGGACGAACACGTCATTCATCGATTTCATTGCGAGGTATTTGACCTCTATATGATACGTTTTGTAAACATTGCATTCTTTTGAAAAGGCACACCATAAATGAATATTTAAATCAAAGGTTTTCGACATCTGATGATTTCTACATATAGACAATCACCGTAAATAATAGTTTACAATAGTAATTCCGTTGACAATGCAGTCAAAATAAGATACATGGTGATGATTTGGTGAATGCAACGTTTCCTTGAAAAATATGCCCTGTATGACTCCATGCACATAGCTTGTCTAACATATAAGCAAACAGCGGAAGACTTCTAGGGAACCTGAGAATAAACATGCTAACAAGTGTCAACACAAAGGTTGGTGAGTTCATAGTTTGTATGTTTCGCATAATCTGTATATATAGATGGATCACAAGATTTCAGTTGTTCAATCCAGAAACGTTTATCAAAATATTCTACAAAATTGAGCACCCTGGTAACTAAACTTAACGTATATATAATTTGTACCCTTTATATAATCATCTTACTAATACACGCAAACCAACGTGTACGCTTCTCAAATAGCATACGTCCGTTAAAAGGCTAGTGCTCTAGCTCGGACGGGGATGTCAAGCCCTATGGATCCATATACTGTTATTCGCGCCCACCAGTCCATAACCTATGTACTGGCAGCTACTAGTTACCAAAGCTAAGGGATTTTTGGTTCAAACTCAGTGTAGAATTTAGTATGTACTTGTATCCACTGCGTTTTAAAATAAATTGCATGTATTCTCAGCCCAAAAATATAGATTGCAAAAGCAATTAAAAAGGGACCAATGAAACTCACCTTAGCCGAATATAAAGTCGTTCACTAAAATGTGATCGAAACTCGGATTACCAAATAACCGTAGATCTCAACCTAGAGAACATATGTTGGTCAATAATTGTTTATCAAGCTAGGTCAGGTCATAGTGTATCACAATCCTAATGCTCGAAATTGACATACAAAAGTTATTCAAAGTTGTTTCAAAAAGTCAATTTTGACAATAGTTCAACAAACGAGACGTACCTTATATAAGGATTCATTTACTCGATTGGTAATATTCAAAAATCCATTTTATCAATCTCGTAAACAAGTTGTTTAAGTATTAATTGCAGATTCAAAAAGCAATTCCAATTAATGTCAATTATAATTCAGTTGACCATATCTTTTGATCCGTTCATCAAAACTATTCAATATCTAAATAAAAAGTTATTGATTTTACGCCAGCTTTTCAAAAACATGTATATCATATACCTTTTACCAGTAATATATGTATTTAATTCGTGATCTATTATAAACTGTTTAACGACGAAAATTAGCATACACGTATATATAAATATATATACTCGAGCACTAGACATAGATACACAATTAATATATAAAAGATAAAATAAGAGTGCTTACGTATCAATATTGAGATTAAATATTGTAGGAAAGTACGTAGATGCAACAGAGATGATAAACACTAGATTTGATTCACAAATATACCCTCGAACATTACCCATAACCTCCTTGGCAATAACCCATAATTTCCTTAGCTCTATCCCACTCAAAAACCCATTTTGAAGGTGACACGCTCATAACCTCGTCGTAGTATTTTATGTATATATACTACTAATAATAATATTATAATAAGATTAATAATAATAATATTAATCTTAATAATAATAATAATAATAATAATAATAATAATAATAATAATAATAATAATAATAATAATAATAATAATATAATAATAATAATAATAATAATAATAATAATAATAATAAATAATAATAATATGTGGAGAGTGGAGACCAGATCGAGCTTTTATAGTATGTGGCCTGCTACAGTACCTCATGCGATCGCATGAGTTTTCAGTATTTTTGCCATGCGATCGCATGGCCGCCTTATCCTGTTTTTGTTTGCTAGTTCGTCGACATCAAATAGTGTTTTACTGTAGCAATAGTGTTTAATGTAGCAAATAGTGTTTTACTGTAGCAATAGTGTTTGCTGTAGCAATAGTGTTTCACTGTAGCAATGTAGCAAAATACAGTTTCACTGTAGCAAATAGTGTTTTACTGTAGCAAATAGTGTTTTACTGTAGCAAAGTCATTTTACTGTAGCAAATAGTGTTTTACGGTAGGAAAGTCATTTTTACTTGTACATATATATATATACATACATATAATTGTTCATGAATCGTCGAGAGCAGTCAAATGTAATTTAATACATGAAACAGTTCTAAAATTTTGAAATTCAACTTCATAGACTTTGCTTATCGTGTCGGAAACATTAAATCATTTAAAGATAAAGTTTAAATTTGGTCAGAAATTTTCGGGTCATCACAGTACCTACCCGTTAAAGAAATTTCGTCCCGAAATTTAAGTGAGGTCGTCATGGCTAACAATAGAAATGTTTTCATGACGAATATGAGTTGATAAATAGAATTTTATCACCGTTGAATTATATGGATAAAATAATCCAATTACTCGAAGCGTATGAGAGAAGTTATCGTAATAAAGTGAAATGAGGGAATAGAGATTCATCTTAACTTTTGACGTATTAACGATTGATTTCTGGAATTTAAGGAATAGAAAATCTTCATAATCTATATAAGATTTGATTCTTCGGAATTTGCGGAAATTAGGATTTTCTTTGATTAAATGCGTAATCTGCCTCGATTGCTATGTCTGATATTTCGCTATAAATTGACCTATTCCATTTCATTTATTTTCACCACTCCTATAATCTTCTTTCTTATTTCATACATCCCAATAGATTGTGAAAATGCTTAATCCAGTTCTGATTCTTGATATTTTCCTGGCTATCGTATCCTTCATTCTTCTTTTTCATATACCACCAGAGAAATTTATTTTCTTCTACTATTACCTTGGGGTTATAGTGTTTTTCATTCTCTCGTGTCTTTATATTGCTATACGCATTGATATACACGGTTTGTAATTTCAGGGTTGTTATCGGGCTTTATATTCTCCATTATATTTCGAAGCTTCATGCTTTCGTTATCTCTTCCCGACCTTAAGTCAAGCGGATAATGGTCCAGAATTCGTAGGTATGAAGTTTCAGATGAACATAACTAATGTTCTAAGAAAGAAATGGTAATAGCACAATCTGACTTGTCAAATTACCAGAATACCTCGAAAAAAACCGAATCATCAAGAAAAATATTTTCTTGATATGTTTAGAGGTTAAATAGAATGAAAGAGTTATGTAACATGGTTCATGATTAGGGTATGATCTGTGAACCTTGTCACGTTCCATTAGAAACTCAACATGACTTACTGTAATATAATCACGTTGATCAAGTGTCATTATATTATACTAACTCATGCTTCAGTTCCCAACATTACTTCAAAACATCCATTTTTCGAATTTTTCAGATTTTAGAAACTAAAATAGTTTCTTTTATGATGTAACACATATAGCGCGAAGAGGTAATGATTTCAGATAAGAATGGTTTCGAAAAATATCTTCAGAAATATGGAGGATATTTATAATGGGAGATACGATGATATCTTAGAATATTTAAGATAAGATGATGATGAAGAATGTTGTCCGCAAAGGTTTTAGAGTAAGGAGCAAGGTATTCGCTAATGATTTCAGCAGACTCTGAATCATTTGGATTCTTTGAAGGTAGATTTAGTCTTTGTGATTTGTCCACAGCCTCCTTCATGGTCTGCTCAATCCGTTTTTCAATTCTAAACCTTCTCTTTTTCTCTGCTTTACCACCATACTATTCTTTATCATCAAACTTTTGACTGTTAAGGTCGTTTACAGTTTTTGCTGCTTCATTAACATTTTTCCAAAATTCGGAGAACTAGTTTCGTAGTTTGGGGTGTTTTTCGGAAACTTCACATTCGAAGTATGTAAGTCCAGGAGGTAGACGTTATATGTACACATATAACTGTTGGCGTAGACGTGCTACAAGATTTCAAGATACTGATTGCTATTTCCCGATAGTTGATATGGCAATTGCCGTTACAAGATGTGGATGAGTACTTGATACAGTTTCAATGAGTATAAGGATTTTTCGAAAGGTCAAAGACCAATGAAGTTGTTGGTAAATTTACTGCTAATGTGGTGGAACATGAAAGGTTCCCCAGTAACAAGAACGTGTATGTCAAGGTTATAATAGGGTTAATCTAAAAAGTCGAAGTTAACTGGTTGAAAGTGTGGTAAAACTGGATACTTTGAAAAGAGATTGCAATATTATTTTCAATAATAACAATGCTAAAGGATCTTTCACATTTTTGAAGTCAAAGTATAGCTTTGAAAGATGTAGAGATCTAAGAATGATGTCACCCGTTAAATCTTGACTTGGATTCTGATCCGTCAATATCATAATATGTAATTGAATTTGTATGGAAACGATTGCATATCGCTGTGAACATAGTTAATAATTTTTTTGAATCAAAGTTGAAGAATGTACAGTATAACATATTAATTGTGAACATATATATTTCCAGGGAATTACCTACCCGTTAAAGATTTCACAAGTAATATTTTGTACAAAAGAATTTTCATATAAGTCTTTATGAAAATATATGTATGAATATTTCTTCATATGTAATACGGATTTAATGAGTTAATATCATATTAAGCTCATTTGATTTTTGGCTTGACTTAGAAATGATTAATCTCTAAAACATTAAAGATTACATAATCTTTGCGGAGTTTTTCACTAATGAAATCAACACTTCATTATTTATTCTTATTGATATTCCTCGGTGAAGGATGTTGGTGCTCGTGGAATTTTTGTGAACCTTACAAGGCACAGATGATGTTTTCTGGAAAGTTTCGAGTATATCGAAATTAAAAATGTAAAATCAACTATGTAATTAATTAATACACTTGGTTTATTATGAAATGGAATTCATTGGGTTGAAATAGAGATTGTAGTTAACAATGGTTAAGTCGTTAACGAAGGATGTACATCATAGCATATTAGTAATATGAATTAACCGAGTAGTACCTACTAGTTAAGATTCACACGTAATAGCTTAGTACGAAAAGATTTATTTTGATCTCAGAATTCATATAAAATATACATATAATTTCTTTAGAGGGAATGAGTTAATACTTCATAACTCGTTGATACGATATATGCGTTGTTGATTAGTGATGATGTTTGCAGTTGTCATAACCCGTCCTTAACCGTAAGAACGTGTTAGATAACGTATGATTTCATTGCGAGGTATTGACCTCTATATGCGACATTTTTAAAAGAAAAACTGCATATATTATACATTACAAACCATGATTCTTATTTTTGATACAAGCTTTGGACGAAATAAAGATGATTATCGTTTAGTGATAATCTTCGACTTACAAACTTTACAAATGATGATAACAACACGATTTCTAGCATATTTTACAACACAAGTTCTTGGATATGCAGTCTTATTTTTGACACAAATATGCGTACGCAAGATCCTGCTCAAATTCAACATAATGCAGCGGAAGCTTTTAGAAATCACCTGAGAATGGACATGTTTTAAAAGGTCAACATAAAGTTGGTGAGATATAGGTTTAGTGCCGGCAGCAATATATATATAGACCACAAGATTTCGTATATAAACAGTTTAATAAAAATATTCTAAGTGGTTGAGCACTTGGTAACCATACTTAACAATTAATCACGTCGCATATTCCCTTTAATATGAAATCTTACTACACTGTACCAAGTGTAGTCACGAAACGAAGTACTGTGCAACCGTTGAATACTGGTCGTCCAGTCCGGTTGGGGTTGTCAGGCCCGATAGATCTATCAACAGGATTCGCGTTTACAATACCGCTGTAAATATTAGTTACCAAGCTACAGGGAAGTATGCCAGTGGTACAACTCAACGTAGAATATATTTTTCAGTTACTTGTGTCCATATTGTAAAACATAAAATACATGTATTCTCATCCCGAAATATTTAGAGTTTAAAAGTGGGACTATATACTCACTTTCGTCTTGAAGATATATATATATATAATTTGACTTGGTCTCTGGTTGATATCACGAACCTATCCATATATAATATATCAATACCTTTTCTTTTTAAACAAACGTCACATATATATACTTGTTATACTTTTAATACTTTGAATAATTCCTTAGTCCGTAGTTAGCAGTTCGTTGTTAGTAATTCAATTTTAATGGTTCATTTTTAGATGTTTAATATACCCGCAATGAAATAAATAAAACCCCCAACGAAATAAATAAAACCCCATCGTATATGTATTGGTCGAGATTAATCTTGACCCACGGTACCGGTGTTGTCAAATGACGTGTTGCGTACATAAAGTACCGGTGTTGTCAAATGACGTGTTGCGTACAATCATGGGATCTTATGATTAATCTTCTCGTGTTGTTTACGGGTGATCCTGAACCATATAAAATTGAATTATATAAAATATCATGTTATCTTAGAAAGATGTGATTTTATTTAATTTTTCCCAATTAATCCCGAAGTTAAACAAGTCTTGGATAACCAATTTTGTTTCGGTCATAGTTTCTTCGTTACAAATCCGTTTTCGTTGATTCAACTTGCCATCTCCTTAGATCGAGTCCCTCTTTAAGACTATGAACTAAAAATACCTTGGTTTGTATTCAAAATCACACGGCATAGGTGAAACTTTAGTGAAACTTATGAAGTTAAACATTTTCCTTTATGTAAACAACCTTAAATGATTATTTTTCTAAAAATACTTATACTTTGAATTAAATCATGGAATTTTTATGTGTTATCATATCCATAGTAAAAATCATTTTTCCAGAACATAAACCTCCAATTCAAAGTTTAAGATAGTTTTTAATTATCCAACCCAAAACAGTCCCCGGTGGCACTCCGACGTCGTAAAAACAGTTTTTAAGATAATCTTTGAAAAACCAAGTTATACCTTGTTAAATTAGCATATATTTAAGTTATATTACAGGTCTTGGAGTATTTTAAAAGTTAAGTTAGAAGGATCTATTTAGTTTGCAAACAAGTTTGAAAACATTCAAACTATGTTCTTGTTGTTAAAATTTTATACCACAAAATAAGATAGCTATATATATATGAATCGAATAAGGTTATGAACATAGATTCTACCTCAAATTCCTTGGACAAGGTTGCTGTAAAAGAGGAGTAAGAACCTAGAACCAAAAGGATGATGGAAGTGGATGAAAGATTGGAAGTAAGTTGGTGTTCTTGGAAGGTTTTCTTGAAGTATTTTTGTAAGGGTTTTCTTATGATGATTAAGTGATGTTTTGAAGCTAAAAACTTATGAGGACCTTGAAGAACACTTGAAGGTTGAAGATAAGAGAGTTTAGAAGATCATTTAACTTGAAAGAAAATTGTTATGAAAGTGTGCATATGTGTATATAGGCGTATATATGTATATGTATATATAGACTTTATTTTTTTGATTTTTAGCTCAAAAGTCCTCATATATGATCCCACATGTATTGACTAATCAAAGGCTGCTAAGATCATATAATTGAAGTCTAATAATTGGTATTTTTCAATAGTAAAACTTCTAGAAACTGCGTATTTATACGGGTACATATACCCTAAGTATATGTATAGAAATCTTGTGAAAACGGAACGAGGATTCAAATATAGCTATCTTTTGTGAATATACTTATATGGTTTTATGTATTTAAGTCCTTAAAAATGATTAAATACATTACTTATACGATATATGTATAAACATTATATGTCATAAGTATTTAAGTCAAATAACGTTACGTATGGTTATCGTTTTGAAAACTTAAGTTAGTAGTTTCAAAATATACTTATAACTTATTGTTATTAATACAAAATGAGGTATTAAAACATCCTTAAATCATGTTAAACAT
The DNA here is from genome assembly GCF_046630445.1 of Rutidosis leptorrhynchoides. Taxonomy (NCBI): domain Eukaryota; kingdom Viridiplantae; phylum Streptophyta; class Magnoliopsida; order Asterales; family Asteraceae; genus Rutidosis; species Rutidosis leptorrhynchoides. The sequence continues at coordinate 317,791,680 of NC_092343.1, forward strand.
GTATATATACATATATATATACAAACGTATAATTATCATATATTGTATAGTTCGTGATATCATCGGTCAAACTAGACGGTCAAACGTTGTGTAAATCTCTTTTCGAAAAACATAAGTCTCGACAATTTGGATTGCTTATCATGTTGGTAAGGTTTAATTTATGTAAATATTAATCTTATAAGTATAGAATGATCGAAAAAGTGCGGGTCGTTACATTACCTCCACGTTAAATAAATTTCGTCCCGAAATTTTAAAATTGTACCTATTTTGCGTCATCGAGAAACAAGTGTGGATACTTTTGTTTCATCTAATCCTCTCATTCCCAAGTAAACTCGGGACCTCTTCTAGCATTCCAACGAACCTTAACAATCGGTATGTTGCTCTGTTTGAGCTGTTTAACTTCACGGTCCATGATTTCGATTGGTTCTTCGACGAATTGTAGTTTCTCGTCGATATGGATTTCTTCAAGAGGAATAGTGAGGTCTTCCTTTGCAAGACACTTCTTAAGGTTTGAGACGTGAAAGGTATTATGTACCCCGGTGAGTTGTTGCGGTAACTCAAGTCGATAAGCTACCGGTCCAATGCGTTCAATAATCTTGAACGGGCCTACATATCTTGGGTTCAGCTTACCCCTTTTGCCGAAACGTATTACACCTTTCCAAGGTGACACCTTTAACATAACCATGTCCCCGACCTGAAACTCTAATGGTTTCCTTCGGACATCGGCGTAGCTCTTTTGGCGACTACGGGCTGTTTTCAATCTCTCCTTGATTTGTACTATCTTCTCAGTCGTTTCGTGTATGATCTCGGGACTAGTTAATTGTCGATCTCCTACTTCATTCCAACAGATAGGAGATCTACACTTCCTTCCATACAATGCTTCGAATGGCGCAGCTCCAATGCTCGCATGATAACTATTATTATACGAGAATTCTGCTAACGGTAAATACTTATCCCATCCGTTTCCAAAATCGATCACACATGCCCTGAGCATATCTTCAAGAGTATGAATTGTTCTTTCACTCTGCCCGTCCGTTTGCGGATGATATGCGGTACTCATATCTAAACGAGTTCCTAGTGCCTCCTGTAGTGCTTGCCAGAACTTTGAGGTAAATCTACTATCACGATCAGATATAATGGAAATAGGTATTCCATGCCTTGAAACAACTTCCTTTATATACAATCGTAATAGTTTCTCCATTCTATCCGTTTCCTTTATAGGCAAGAAATGTGCAGACTTGGTGAGACGATCAACAATCACCCAAATGGTGTCGTAACCCCAGACAGTCTTTGGTAACTTCGTGATGAAATCCATGGTAATACCATCCCATTTCCATTCTGGGATTTCTGGTTGTTGAAGTAACCCTGACGGCTTTTGGTGTTCTGCTTTGACCTTGGAACAAGTTAAACACTCCCCAACATATGTTGCTACGTCTGTCTTTAATTTAGGCCACCAATAACGTGTCTTAAGATCTTGATACATCTTTCCAACTCCAGGATGTATCGAGTATCTTGTCTTATGTGCCTCATTCAATATCAACTTCCTTAATCCACCCAACTTCGGTACCCAAATACGATTTGCAAAATATCGAATTCCGTCTTCCCGTATAACGAGTTGCTTCTCATACTTCTTCATTATTTAATTTCTTATGTTTTCTTTATTGAGTGCTTCTTGTTGAACTTCTTTGATTTATGAGTTGAGATTCATGCGAATTTTTATGTTCATTGCTCGAACTCGGATTGGTTCTCGTTCCTTTCTTCTTAGAGCATCGGCCACTACGTTCGCTTTCCCGGGATGATAACGAATTTCACAATCATAGTCATTTATTAACTCGACCCACCTACGTTGCCTCATGTTCAACTGTTTCTGATCAAAAATATGTTGAAGGCTTTTATGATCAGTAAACACAGTGCATTTAACCCCATACAAGTAGTGTCTCCATATCTTCAATGCAAACACGACTGCTCCCAGTTCTAGATCATGCGTCGTATAATTCCGCTCGTGAATCTTTAATTGTCGGGATGCGTATGCAATAACTTTCTTCCGTTGCATAAGAACGCAACCAAAACCTTGTCGCGAAGCGTCACAATATATTTCAAAATCATCGTTCCCTTCTGGTAACGATAAAATAGGCGCCGTAGTTAACTTCTTCTTTAGTAATTGAAATGCACTCTCCTGCTCAGAAGTCCATTCATATTTCTTCCCTTTTTGTGTTAACGCTGTCAACGGCTTAGCTATTCGGGAAAAATCTTGAATAAACCTTCTATAATAACCGGCTAAACCCAAAAATTGGCGTATCTGCATTGCTGTCTTAGGAGTCTCCCATTTTTCAATGGCTTCAATTTTTGCTGGATCAACCTGAATTCCTTTGCTACTAACAACGTGGCCAAGAAATTGCACTTCTTTCAACCAGAAAGCACATTTAGAAAATTTAGCATATAGCTGTTCTTTTCTTAACAACTCTAATATTAAACTTAAATGCTGCTCATGCTCTTGCTCACTCTTGGAATATATAAGAATGTCATCAATGAAAACAATAACAAACTTATCTAAATATGGACTACAAACTCGATTCATGAGGTCCATGAATACAGCTGGCGCATTCGTCAATCCAAACGGCATGACCAAAAATTCGTAATGACCGTAACGTGTCCGAAAAGCAGTTTTCGGTATATCTTCTTCTTTGACACGTAATTGATGATAACCCGATCTTAGGTCGATTTTCGAATAAACACATGATCCTTGGAGTTGATCAAATAAGTCGTCAATTCTCGGTAGTGGATACCGATTCTTGATAGTTAACTTATTTAATTCACGATAATCTATACACATTCGGAAAGATCCGTCTTTCTTCTTGACGAATAAAATTGGAGCTCCCCACGGTGAAGTACTTGGTCGTATGAATCCACGATCCAGTAATTCTTTTAACTGACTCTGAAGTTCTTTTAACTCGGACGGTGCAAGTCTATATGGAGCACGGGCAACCGGTGCAGCTCCTGGTACAAGATCTATTTGAAATTCTACAGATCTAAATGGAGGTAATCCCGGCAACTCTTCCGGAAATACTTCAGGAAAATCTCTTGCCACAGGCACGTCATTGATGCACTTCTCTTTTTCTTTATTTTCGACTTTATTAACATGTGCTAAGATAGCATAGCACCCTTTCTTCAAGTACTTTTGAGCTTTCAAATAACTAATGAGTTTTAGCTTTGAGTTACCCTTCTCTCCATAAATCATTACTGGCATTTTATCCTTACGAGGAATGCGAATTGCCTTCTTGGCACACACAACTTCAGCTCCTATTTTGGACATCCAGTCCATGCCGATTATTACATCAAAACTTCCTAATTCTACGGGTATCAAATCAATCTTAAATGTTTCTCCGGCTAAATTTATTTTACAATCACGACAAATTTTATCGGCTTTAATTAGTTTACCATTAGCTAACTCAATCATGTACTTAGCATCTAGAGGTAATGATGAACAATTCAATTTAGCGTGAAAGTCTCTACACACGTAACTTCTATCAGCACCAGTATCAAATATAATAGATGCGGATAAGTTATTAATGGTAAACGTACCCGTAACAAGCTCCGGATCTTCACGTGCCTCTCTAGCATTAATAACAAATGCTCTCCCACGTGCAGGTCTGACATTCTTCTCTGAATTCGGGCACTGACTCTTATAGTGACCTTGTTTTCCACACCCAAAACAAGTAACGGTAGCCAAAGCAGTTCTATTTGCATTGGTGGAAGGAGTCTTGGTACCATTTGTATTTGTAACGAGAGCCCTACAATCTTCAGCAAGATGACCCTGTCGATTACACTTGGTGCATAACACACTACAGTAACCAAAGTGATGTTTGTGACAACGGTTGCATAAAGGATTTTGTCCTTTGTAACCAAAGCTTGAACCACTACCTGCACCTTGCGTGGTTTCTTGTTTCTTAAAAGATTGTTGTTGGTTACCTCGATCATAATTTCCATTCCACTTTCTTTTGTTACCTGATACCTTCACATCAGTATTGGATGCTTTCTTATCCATGATGACCTGATCCATTAGCTCGTTTGCCATGGTTATAGCTTCATGAATTGTCTTAGGTTTCGATGCTGTAACATTTGCCTTAACCTTTTTGGGCAAACCATCTTTGTACATTTCAATCTTCCGTTCTTCGGTTGGAACCAATTCAGGACATAGCAAAACTAATTCCATGAATCGCTGATTGTAGTTGGTGATTTCAATACCAACAACCTTCAGGCTTCGTAATTCATCTTCCAACTTTCTAACCTCGTTCCTTGGACAATACTCGTTGATTAACATTATTTTGAATTCTTCCCATGGAGTATCATAAGCTACATCTCCTCCTACAGCCTTCACATAATTTTTCCACCACGTGAGTGCACTATCTTGTAAAGTGCACGATGCATACTTGGTCATGTCCTTTTCAACACAACCACTGATTTTAAACACAGTCTCCATCTTTTCTATCCACCGGGTTAAACCGATTGGTCCTTCTGTTCCACTGAATGATGAGGGCTTGCAAGCTTGAAAAGTTTTGTAAGTGCACCCCACACGAGGATTTGGGTTAACTGCAGCACCTCTTGCAGCCTCGACCCATAACATTCTGTCGTTCACTCGCTGATTGATGAGTTCCTGGATTTCTTGTTCCGTCATTCGGTTCAATCGCGCCATATTCTTCTATAAGAATGAAAAGAAAATAATTATTCACATGGAATATTATAGATGTAGTGTATATTTACAGTACATTATAGCTTATTAATAATATGAACCAGGTATTATTATAAAAGCCTTTTCTTCTTATTAGCGTTTTATAATTATATCTAGGGTAGTACCTACCCGTTAATGTCCATACTTAATAGCTTAGTACAGAATCAATTACTACCATCTAAATAATACTTAACCATGGAAAATTATTACATTTCACACTTCACTATTTTACATATGCTTATCTTACATCGAACATTAAGCAAACCACACTAATAATATTATACAAAACATTATATGATCCCATGGTTTAATACGGCAGCGCATCGTTTGGTCTATTTTCTAGGACGTTTAGGTTCAAAGAATCGCTTAACGCTTATCCTGGCTGTCTGCCTATATTTTGGCTGTGGGACTGAAGAACTGGATGCCGGGATAGAACGAATAGGAATAGCAGGAATAGGGGTGGTAGTGTCTAGTGGAGTTGGTGCCACATCATCCTTATTAAACTCAGGATTTGAATTTTCTAATTCATTAGCCTTTCGTTTCTTTCCTAGTTCGAACTCTTCTTTTGTAATTTCCTGTATTTCTTCCTCGGGTTCACTTTCCTCCTCGGGTTCACTTTCCTCCTCGGGTTCACTTTCCTCCTCGGGTTCACTTTCCTCCTCGGGTTCACTTTCCGGGTTCTCTATAGTCGGTTCATCCAGAATTTGTGAGTCTTCCCCAAAGATATTATTTTCGTCATCAGATAGGTTAATGACTGGAACACCATCTGAAGATTCTGGTTCGGAGTCGCTGAATGTGATAACAAGTTTTGAGCCCGACATCTATCACACAACAACTAACCCATTAGTACTACATAATATTTACATATAAATTTTAACCAACAATGATAAGCAATGGTTTTTAAATCAAACCCGGTCAAAGTCCAGACTTACTAATGTATCCTAACGACTTATCAGTTAGACACACTAATGCAAACCTGGTTCGCTAAGACCACCGCTCTGATACCACATGTCATAACCCGTCCTTAACCGTAAGAACGTGTTAGATAACGTATGATTTCATTGCGAGGTATTGACCTCTATATGCGACATTTTTAAAAGAAAAACTGCATATATTATACATTACAAACCATGATTCTTATTTTTGATACAAGCTTTGGACGAAATAAAGATGATTATCGTTTAGTGATAATCTTCGACTTACAAACTTTACAAATGATGATAACAACACGATTTCTAGCATATTTTACAACACAAGTTCTTGGATATGCAGTCTTATTTTTGACACAAATATGCGTACGCAAGATCCTGCTCAAATTCAACATAATGCAGCGGAAGCTTTTAGAAATCACCTGAGAATAGACATGTTTTAAAAGGTCAACATAAAGTTGGTGAGATATAGGTTTAGTGCCGGCAGCAATATATATATAGACCACAAGATTTCGTATATAAACAGTTTAATAAAAATATTCTAAGTGGTTGAGCACTTGGTAACCATACTTAACAATTAATCATGTCGCATATTCCCTTTAATATGAAATCTTACTACACTGTACCAAGTGTAGTCACGAAATGAAGTACTGTGCAACCGTTGAATACTGGTCGTCCAGTCCGGTTGGGGTTGTCAGGCCCGATAGATCTATCAACAGGATTCGCGTTTACAATACCGCTGTAAATATTAGTTACCAAGCTACAGGGAAGTATGCCAGTGGTACAACTCAACGTAGAATATATTTTTCAGTTACTTGTGTCCATATTGTAAAACATAAAATACATGTATTCTCATCCCGAAATATTTAGAGTTTAAAAGTGGGACTATATACTCACTTTCGTCTTGAAGATATATATATATATAATTTGACTTGGTCTCCGGTTGATATCACGAACCTATCCATATATAATATATCAATACCTTTTCTTTTTAAACAAACGTCACATATATATACTTGTTATACTTTTAATACTTTGAATAATTCCTTAGTCCGTAGTTAGCAGTTCGTTGTTAGTAATTCAATTTTAATGGTTCATTTTTAGATGTTTAATATACCCGCAATGAAATAAATAAAACCCCCAACGAAATAAATAAAACCCCATCGTATATGTATTGGTCGAGATTAATCTTGACCCACGGTACCGGTGTTGTCAAATGACGTGTTGCGTACATAAAGTACCGGTGTTGTCAAATGACGTGTTGCGTACAATCATGGGATCTTATGATTAATCTTCTCGTGTTGTTTACGGGTGATCCTGAACCATATAAAATTGAATTATATAAAATATCATGTTATCTTAGAAAGATGTGATTTTATTTAATTTTTCCCAATTAATCCCGAAGTTAAACAAGTCTTGGATAACCAATTTTGTTTCGGTCATAGTTTCTTCGTTACAAATCCGTTTTTGTTGATTCAACTTGCCATCTCCTTGGATCGAGTCCCTCTTTAAGACTATGAACTGAAAATACCTTGGTTTGTATTCAAAATCACACGGCATAGGTGAAACTTTAGTGAAACTTATGAAGTTAAACATTTTCCTTTATGTAAACAACCTTAAATGATTATTTTTCTAAAAATACTTATACTTTGAATTAAATCATGGAATTTTTATGTGTTATCATATCCATAGTAAAAATCATTTTTCCAGAACATAAACCTCCAATTCAAAGTTTAAGATAGTTTTTAATTATCCAACCCAAAACAGTCCCCGGTGGCACTCCGACGTCGTAAAAACAGTTTTTAAGATAATCTTTGAAAAACCAAGTTATACCTTGTTAAATTAGCATATATTTAAGTTATATTACAGGTCTTGGAGTATTTTAAAAGTTAAGTTAGAAGGATCTATTTAGTTTGCAAACAAGTTTGAAAACATTCAAACTATGTTCTTGTTGTTAAAATTTTATACCACAAAATAAGATAGCTATATATATATGAATCGAATAAGGTTATGAACATAGATTCTACCTCAAATTCCTTGGACAAGGTTGCTGTAAAAGAGGAGTAAGAACCTAGAACCAAAAGGGTGATGAAAGTGGATGAAAGATTGGAAGTAAGTTGGTGTTCTTGGAAGGTTTTCGTGAAGTATTTTTGTAAGGGTTTTCTTATGATGATTAAGTGATGTTTTGAAGCTAAAAACTTATGAGGACCTTGAAGAACACTTGAAGGTTGAAGATAAGAGAGTTTAGAAGATCATTTAACTTGAAAGAAAATTGTTATGAAAGTGTGCATATGTGTATATAGGCGTATATATGTATATGTATATATAGACTTTATTTTTTTGATTTTTAGCTCAAAAGTCCTCATATATGATCCCACATGTATTGACTAATCAAAGGCTGCTAAGATCATATAATTGAAGTCTAATAATTGGTATTTTTCAATAGTAAAACTTCTAGAAACTGCGTATTTATACGGGTACATATACCCTAAGTATACGTATAGAAATCTTGTGAAAACGGAACGAGGATTCAAATATAGCTATCTTTTGTGAATATACTTATATGGTTTTATGTATTTAAGTCCTTAAAAATGATTAAATACATTACTTATACGATATATGTATAAACATTATATGTCATAAGTATTTAAGTCAAATAACGTTACGTATGGTTATCATTTTGAAAACTTAAGTTAGTAGTTTCAAAATATACTTATAACTTATTGTTATTAATACAAAATGAGGTATTAAAACATCCTTAAATCATGTTAAACATGTATATATACATATATATATACAAACGTATAATTATCATATATTGTATAGTTCGTGATATCATCGGTCAAACTAGACGGTCAAACGTTGTGTAAATCTCTTTTCAAAAAACATAAGTCTCGACAATTTGGATTGCTTATCATGTTGGTAAGGTTTAATTTATGTAAATATTAATCTTATAAGTATAGAATGATCGAAAAAGTGCGGGTCGTTACAGCAGTGATTATGGATCTGGCGAAACTTGTGGTTGTTGTAGATGCTGCTGATGCTGACAATACTGATGGTACTGACGGTGCTGCTGCTAACAGATCTAGCTTGTAAATCGTGCACCATTCCGATCAGGGTTTTATTTCATCATTTCTATTCGCTCATTCATCTGGTTTACAAATAGAACTAAAATAAGTAATCTCTAAAATTTTTTGACACTACATATTCTCTGCAGAATATTTCTTCGGTGAAGTTATGAATCAATACTTCATCGTTTGTTGTTGTTGGTATTCCTTGGTATCTATGGGGCGTATGACGTTGATGCTCGAGGTACAGATTGTGATGTTGAGGTGTGGGATGCGGATGTTGTTGTTAGTGGTGGTGATGGTACTGTTGGTGTTGCTGATGGTGGTATTGTTGATGCCGGTGATGCTGCTGGTGCTTGTAACCTTTGCACCATATTCTCCAAAGCCACTACCCGAGCGCGAAGCTCGTTGACTTCTTCTACTACACCGGGATGATTGGCGGTTCGGACGAGCGGATGAATAAGATACAGAATTTGAGATAGTATATTATCGTGACGAGATACTCTGGAAATGAGAGAGAAAATGGTATCTCGAACAGGTTCGCCGGTAAGTGCTTCAGGTTCTTCGTCAAGAGGGCAATGTGGTGGATGGAAGGGATCGCCTTCTTCTTGTCTCCAATAATTAAGTAGGCTACGAACCCATCCCCAATTCATCCAGAATAGATGATGGCTAATTGGTTGATCCATTCCGGTTACACTGTCTTCGGAATTCAGGTGAATATCCATATCAGAATAGCTGTCAGAGTTTAAGGAATTTGAACCAGATACGGGATCCATCGTGTATAATTAAGGAGATGATTTTTGATATGAATTAGATTATAGAATTTAGTTAGGTATTCTTCAATACATAATTTACATATGTATATATAATACCAAATTCCATAAATCACGGAGAAATTTTCGGAAGATGTCAGGAAAAGTTTACAGTAACAGATACGCTAAGATATGAATTTTTGTCTATACACTATTTATGCAATAAATGCAGGAAAACGTGTCTAGACTTAAGAATGATAAACATGTAATTTCCGACAAGAAATGATAAGCAAAACTTTTAACATGCAGACACGGTCGAAGTCCAGACTTACTAATGCATCCTAACCACTATCAGTTAGACACACTCATGCAAGACCTGGTTCGCTAGGATCAACGCTCTGATACCAACTGTGACGATCGCTTTAAATCCATATGGACTAACATGTCATTCATCGATTTCATTGCGAGGTATTTGACCTCTATATGATACGTTTTGTAAACATTGTATTCTTTTGAAAAGGCACACCATAAATGAATATTTAAAACAAAGTTTTTCGACATATGATGATTTCTACATATAGACAATCACCGTAAATAATAGTTTACAATAGTAATTCCGTTGACAATGCAGTCAAAATAAGATACATGGTGATGATTTGTTGAATGCAACGTTTCCTTGAAAAATATGCCCTGTATGACTCCATGCACATAGCTTGTCTAACATATAAGCAAACAGCGAAAGACTTCTAGGGAACCTGAGAATAAACATGCTAACAAGTGTCAACACAAAGGTTGGTGAGTTCATAGTTTGTATGTTTCGCATAATCTGTATATATAGATGGATCACAAGATTTCAGTTGTTCAATCCAGAAACGTTTATCAAAATAATCTACGAAATTGAGCACCCTGGTAACTAAACTTAACGTATATATAATTTGTACCCTTTGTATAATCATCTTACTAATACACGCAAACCAACATGTACGCTTCTCAAATAGCATACGTCCGTTAAAAGGCTAGTGCTCTATCTCGGACGGGGATGTCAAGCCCTATGGATCCATATACTGTTATTCGCGCCCACCAGTCCATATCCTATGTACTGGCAGCTACTAGTTACCAGAGCTAAGAGATTTTCGGTTCAAACTCATTGTAGAATTTAGTATGTACTTGTATCCATTGCGTTTTAAAATAAATTGCATGTATTCTCAGCCCAAAAATATAGATTGCAAAAGTAATTAAAAAGGGAGCAATGAAACTCACCTTAGCCGAATATAAAGTCGTTCACCAAAATGTGATCGAAACTCGGATTACCAAATAATCGTAGATCTCAACCTAGAGAACATATGTTGGTCAATAATTGTTTATCAAGCTAGGTCAGGTCATAGTGTATCACAATCCTAATGCTCGAAATTGACATACAAAAGTTATTCAAAGTTGTTTCAAAAAGTCAATTTTGACAATAGTTCAACAAACGAGACGTACCTTATATAAAGATTCATTTACTCGGTTGGTAATATTCAAAAATCCATTTTATCAATCTCGTAAACAAGTTGTTTAAGTATTAATTGCAGATTCAAAAAGCAATTCCAATTAATGTCAATTATAATTCAGTTGACCATATCTTTTGATCCGTTCATCAAAACTATTCGATATCTAAATGAAAAGTTATTGATTTTTCGCCAGCTTTCCAAAAACATGTATATCATATACCTTTTACCAGTAATATATGTATTTAATTCGTGATCTATTATAAACTGTTTAACGACGAAAATTAGCATACACGTATATATAAATATATATACTCGAGCACTAGACATGGATACACAATTAATATATAAAAGATAAAATATGAGTGCTTACGTATCAATATTGAGATTAAATATTGTAGGAAAGTACGTAGATGCAACAGAGATGATAAACACTAGATTTGATTCACAAATATACCCTCGAACATTACCCATAACCTCTTTGGCAATAACCCATAATTTCCTTAGCTCTATCCCGCTCAAAAACCCATTTTGAAGGTGACACGCTCATAACCTCGTCGTAGTATTTTATGTATATATACTACTAATAATAATATTATAATAAGATTAATAATAATAATATTAATAATAATAATAATAATAATAATAATAATAATAATAATAATAATAATAATAATAATAATAATATAATAATAATAATAATAATAAATAATAATAATATGTGGAGAGTGGAGACCAGATCGAGCTTTTATAGTATGTGGCCTGCTACAGTACCTCATGCGATCGCATGAGTTTTCAGTGTTTTTGCCATGCGATCGCATGACCGCCTTATCCTGTTTTTGTTTGCTAGGTCGTCGACATCAAATAGTGCTTTACTGTAGCAAATAGTGTTTACTGTAGCAATAGTGTTTACTGTAGCAAATAGTGTTTTACTGTAGCAAATAGTGTTTCACTGTAGAACTGTAGCAAAATACGGTTTCACTGTAGCAATAGTGTTTTACTGTAGTAAATAGTGTTTTACTGTAGCAAAGTCATTTTACTGTAGCAAATAGTATTTTACGGTAGGAAAGTCATTTTTACTTGTACATATATATATATACATACATATAATTGTTCATGAATCGTCGAGAGCAGTCAAATGTAATTTAATACATGAAACAGTTCTAAAATTTTGAAATTCAACTTCATAGACTTTGCTTATCGTGTCTGAAACATTAAATCATTTAAAGATAAAGTTTAAATTTGGTCAGAAATTTCCGGGTCATCACATGTGTCTTTTTTTAAGTATTGTATTTTTTTTAAGAAATTTTTTTTAATTATAAATTATTTCTTGTTAGTTTAATTATTTTAAAATAATAATTTAATTATATTATTTAAATAAATAATTTTTTAATTAAATTTGAATTAGACACTGAAATCTGATAATCAACAATTTTCACTGTTTTGATTTTATTGTTAAATCTCAATTCTTGAAAGACACTGAAATCAGACACTATGTTCAATGTCGCTCTAACCCTAATGATTATCTATAACATTTTATAACATGCATAAATGACTTGTAATAACTTACTAATAGATACCATATTGAGTTTTTAAAAACTAACTTCCTAATCTTTTTTACAACAAATCATGCATAAATAAATTTTGTAAGTATAGCCCTAAAAACATAAATATAAGATTCAAAAGTTTTATATATATATAAAAATAAGTTCAGTAAATATTAAAAATATTAATTGAATATATGTAAAAATAAGCTATTTGTATATAAAAGTTTTTAATATATGTAAAAATAAGTTTAGTAAATACTAAAAATTTAGTTAAATAATAGCATCAGTCATACCAATATTTTTCATAAGTACTATACATTATTGAATTATAGAATTTTTTGAATTATGAGTTATGTGCAAGTGCACATGTTTCACGCCCTCAAATCTGGGATACAACTACTCAATAAAAAATTAAATCCAAAAAAATAACAAGTATTCAATAGTTTCACTTTTCTTTTTAAATTAAAAGATTTACAATTTGATTATATATGTAAATACGTTCTAACATATACGGAGAGTATCATCAAAGAACTTGACTTTACTTATTTAATAAGGAAATCAAAATATTTCGTGTAGGGATTAAATGATATTCCATTTTTCTGAATTGAATAGTCGTATTTTTTCTTTTGTTCTTTATTTTTTTTTCAAATTAATTAATAGTTTACTTTTTTTATAGATAGATATGAATAATAATGTAAAATTCATTTATACTCTTGTTTTATGCATTTAAATAAAAAGTAGGTAAATATTAAAGAATATACTGTAAAGAGAATTTAAAAATACAGTGTTATAATGACACTTATTGAATTATATGATTTTTGTATGTGGGATATTAATTTGAAACGAATGGAGGAAGGAATTAAAATTAGTAACTTCAGTACGTTTTAAAAAGTAAGAATTACAATTATTATTAACTCATTAATCTAGCAAAAGAAATAAAAAAAAGAAAAGAAAAAAGTACTCCATAAACATCAAATCATTGAGAAATATTCATAGTAAAATGTTTACAAAAGTGTATGTCGTGGGTTGTAAATCTTTCAAAAGATAAAACACTACAACCACACGTACCACGAACCCTTTTAGATCCTTTTTTCTGCCTTTTTAAATATAAAATGCAAAATTACTTAAATACTCTCTCCGTTTTATATTAATAGTCCGGTATTTCATTTTGAAAAGTTTCAAATGTTAGTTATATTTTTGTTAAAAGAATTGATATGATTGTTTGTCCCACATTGGTGGATGAAAGAAATGAGGGGTGAACTCTTTGAGTATAAAATGAGTTTTGTCCCACATTGGTAGATGTAAGAAAATGTAAGTGACTTACTTTGATATAAAAGGAGGTCATGAGCATAATTCCAACTTGCACCAATTAATACATTTTAAGTATTTGATATTTTTTTTTATCCTTGTTTGAGAGTTGTATTATTAAATACTTTGGATAATGTAGTTGGTTTAAGAGAGTCGTATATGTCATTGTAACAACTAGTGAAATAAGCCGTGGAACCACAGGTGGTTAAACGAAACAGTTTAATGATATATTTTAGGAACTAAGTGAATGTAAATGCTAAAGTCGTTTAGTTTAATGACCCGTAAAACCACAGATTCTGACTAAGAAACTTGTCGTTGTTTTTACAAACATATAAAGACATATATTTTCGTACGTAATTAATTTCGTAAAGAGAATCCATATTTGATTATTAATATTATAATAATAATTAAGTTATTATAATAATAATAATAATAATTAATAATTATAATAAGAATAATAATAATAATAATAATAATAATAATAATAATAATAATAATAATAATAATAATAATAATAATAATAATAATAATAATAATAATAATAATAATAATAATAAAGTTTGCTTAATAATTGAGTATTTATATTTTTAATAATAATTATAACTAATAACAAATGTCTTTTGAATTTTTTTAAAAATTGTAAAGATTAAATTATATCTTAATCATAATAATTAAATTATAATTAATTGTAAAGATTAAATTTTAATTGTAAATTAAATTGATTTATAATGTCATCCAAGTGGGTTAGATTTTTTTTCTATTTTCATTTTGATTTTTTTCAATGAAGGAAAATGACTATTTACGATGTCATCATTATAGCATTTTAATATTAACTATAGAGTTGTGATACAGTGTATTTCTCTCTTTAGAGGCCAGTGATTTTTCTCCTATTTTGGAGTTTTCACGTTAAATTCTTGTATTGTGGATTGTTCTTATTTCTTTACTGTTATTGTTAGGCTGAGTGGTGGGAATTAGTGAGGCCGTAATATCCCAACAACTGGTATCAGAGCGTTAGGTTTGGTAGAGGGTCTCAGTTACAGGATTCGGTGTATGCTCAGTGGTCGTAGCTTTGACCGAGCTTCCACATCAAAAACTACTTCTATTGATCGTATAGGGTATCAGGTTAGACAATATTTTTTCTGATTCGGAGTAAGTGGTGTCAAGAATTTGTAATGGACCTGGTTGTTGGATTTTTCATACAGTTGAAATGTCCCGTTCTTATTGATTAAAAACGTTCCATATTAATTGATTTCGTTGCGAGGTTTTGACCTCTATATGAGACGTTTTTCAAAGACTGCATTCATTTTAAAACAAACCATAACCTTTATTTCATCAATAAAGGTTTAAAAAGCTTTACGTAGATTATCAAATAATGATAATCTAAAATATCATGTTTACACACGACCATTACATAATGGTTTACAATACAAATATGTTACAACAAAATAAGTTTCTTGAATGCAGTTTTTACACAATATCATACAAACATGGACTCCAAATCTCGTCCTTATTTAAGTATGCGACAGCGGAAGCTCTTAATAATCACCTGAGAATAAACATGCTTAAAACGTCAACAAAAATGTTGGTGAGTTATAGGTTTAACCTATATATATCAAATCATAATAATAGACCACAAGATTTCATATTTCAATACACATCCCATACATAGAGATAAAAGTCATTCATATGGTGAACACCTGGTAACCGACATTAACAAGATGCATATATAAGAATATCCCCATCATTCCGGGACACCCTTCGGATATGATATAAATTTCGAAGTACTAAAGCATCCGGTACTTTGGATGGGGTTTGTTAGGCCCAATAGATCTATCTTTAGGATTCGCATCAATTAAGGTGTCTGTTCCCTAATTCTTAGATTACCAGACTTAATAAAAAGGGGCATATTCGATTTCGATAATTCAACCATAGAATGTAGTTTCACGTACTTGTGTCTATTTTGTAAATCATTTATAAAACCTGCATGTATTCTCATCCCAAAAATATTAGATTTTAAAAGTGGGACTATAACTCACTTTCACAGATTTTTACTTCTTCGGGAAGTAAGACTTGGCCACTGGTTGATTCACGAACCTATAACAATATATACATATATATCAAAGTATGTTCAAAATATATTTACAACACTTTTAATATATTTTGATGTTTTAAGTTTATTAAGTCAGCTGTCCTCGTTAGTAACCTACAACTAGTTGTCCACAGTTAGATGTACAGAAATAAATCGATAAATATTATCTTGAATCAATCCACGACCCAGTGTATACGTATCTCAGTATTGATCACAACTCAAACTATATATATTTTGGAATCAACCTCAACCCTGTATAGCTAACTCCAACATTCACATATAGAGTGTCTATGGTTGTTCCGAAATATATATAGATGTGTCGACATGATAGGTCGAAACATTGTATACGTGTCTATGGTATCTCAAGATTACATAATATACAATACAAGTTGATTAAGTTATGGTTGGAATAGATTTGTTACCAATTTTCACGTAGCTAAAATGAGAAAAATTATCCAATCTTGTTTTACCCATAACTTCTTCATTTTAAATCCGTTTTGAGTGAATCAAATTGCTATGGTTTCATATTGAACTCTATTTTATGAATCTAAACAGAAATAGTATAGGTTTATAGTTGGAAAAATAAGTTACAAGTCGTTTTTGTAAAGGTAGTCATTTCAGTCGAAAGAACGACGTCTAGATGACCATTTTAGAAAACATACTTCCACATTGAGTTTAACCATAATTTTTGGATATAGTTTCATGTTCATAATAAAAATCATTTTCTCAGAATAACAACTTTTAAATCAAAGTTTATCATAGTTTTTAATTAACTAACCCAAAACAGCCCGCTGTGTTACTACGACGGCGTAAATCCGGTTTTACGGTGTTTTTCGTGTTTCCAGGTTTTAAATCATTAAGTTAGCATATCATATAGATATAGAACATGTGTTTAGTTGATTTTAAAAGTCAAGTTAGAAGGATTAACTTTTGTTTGCGAACAAGTTTAGAATTAACTAAACTATGTTCTAGTGATTACAAGTTTAAACCTTCGAATAAGATAGCTTTATATGTATGAATCGAATGATGTTATGAACATCATTACTACCTTAAGTTCCTTGGATAAACCTACTGGAAAATAGAAAAATGGATCTAGCTTCAACGGATCCTTGGATGGCTCGAAGTTCTTGAAGCAGAATCATGACACGAAAACAAGTTCAAGTAAGATCATCACTTGAAATAAGATTGTTATAGTTATAGAAATTGAACCAAAGTTTGAATATGATTATTACCTTGTATTAGAATGATAACCTACTGTAAGAAACAAAGATTTCTTGAGGTTGGATGATCACCTTACAAGATTGGAAGTGAGCTAGCAAACTTGAAAGTATTCTTGATTTTATGTAACTAGAATTTGTAGAATATATGAAGAACACTTAGAACTTGAAGATAGAACTTGAGAGAGATCAATTAGATGAAGAAAATTGAAGAATGAAAGTGTTTATAGGTGTTTTTGGTCGTTGGTGTATGGATTAGATATAAAGGATATGTAATTTTGTTTTCATGTAAATAAGTCATGAATGATTACTCATATTTTTGTAATTTTATGAGATATTTCATGCTAGTTGCCAAATGATGGTTCCCACATGTGTTAGGTGACTCACATGGGCTGCTAAGAGCTGATCATTGGAGTGTATATACTAATAGTACATATGATAAGGCTAAAAAGGAACATATATTTCATAGCAATATCCCTCCTAAATAATAGGTTTTCATATGTAATTGTATTATATTTTCATTGTAATTGTGTAAATAAATAAGTGCGAAGACAAAAGGCGAAAATGACGATTTGAAGACGCAAATGACCAAAAAGCTCAAATGTACAAGATACAATCCAAGTGGTTCAAATTATTGATGAAGAACGTCTAAAAAAGATAAGAGTACAAGTTACAAAACGCAAAGTACAAGATATTAAATTGTACGCAAGGACGTTCGAAAATCCGGAACCAGGACATGAGTCAACTATCAATGCCCGACGCAACGGACTAAAAATTACAAGTCTACTATGCACAAGAATATAATATAATATATAAATAATTATATTAATTATTTATATTTTATATTTATATATATAAAACGTCGGCAAAGAAGATCCAAAGGGGTGTGAGCTGTATTCCATATCCCCGCGACTCGCGGAGTTCTCAGGCACAAAGTGCCGCGACTCGCGGAGCACAGAAATTTCAAAATCCCTATAAAAGGTCGCGAATTCTGCCGAGTTTAATAACATAATAATAATAATACTCCATAAGATAATAAATAAATAAATATATATATATAGTATAGATTAGTGTTATATTAGATTAGTTCGGGTTATGTAAAGGTTATTTTACGGGTTTTTGAAGTCGAAATTCTGTCCGTGTAACACTACGCGATAAATACTCAATGTAAGTTATGTTCTCCTTTTTAAATTAATGTCTCGTAACTAAGTTATTATTATGCTTATTTAAAACGAAGTAATCATGATGTTGGGCTAATTACTAAAATTGGGTAATTGGACTTTGTACCATAATTGGGGTTTGGACAAAAGAACGACACTTGTGGAAATTAGATTATGGGCTATTAATGGGCTTTATATTTGTTTAACTAAATGAAAGTTTGTTAATGTTAATATAAAGATTTACAATTGGGCGTCCCTATAAATTACCATATACACTCGATCGGACACGATGGGTGGGGCATTTATATGTACGAATAATCGTTCATTTAACCGGACACGGGAATGGATTAATAGCCACTAGAATAATTAAAACAGGGGTGAAATTATGTACAAAGGACACTTGGTATAATTGATAACAAAATATTAAAACCTTGGGTTACACTCAGTCGACATCCTGGTGTAATTATTAAACAAAGTATTAAAATCTTGTTACAGTTTAAATCCCCAATTAGTTGGAATATTTAACTTCGGGTATAAGGATAATTTGACGAGGGCACTCGCATTTTATATTTATGACCGATGGACTGTTATGGACAAAAACCAGACGGACATATTAAATAATCCAGGACAAAGGACAATTAACCCATGGGCATAAAACTAAAATCAACACGTCAACCATCATGGTTACGGAAGTTTAAATAAGCATAATATATTTTATTTCATTTTTTCTCGTACTTTTATTTATTGTCATTTTAATTATTGTTATTTATTTTAGTGTTATTTAAATATCATCATTTACTTTACGCTTCGCTTAAAATATAAAATCAACAAACCGGTCATTAAACGGTAAACCCCCTTTTATATATTATTATATATAATTATATATATTTTGTACAAATATAGTTGTTTAAAAATATAGTGTGCAATAAGCCCGCTCCCTGTGGAACGAACCGGACTTACTAAAAACTATACTACTCTACGATTAGGTACACTGCCTATAGTGTTGTAGCAAGGTTTAGGTATATCCCATTTGTAAATAAATAATTAAAACTTGTGTAATTTGTAACGTATTTCATAGTAAAATATAGTACTATCACGTACCCCCACGCTACCACATCAAGTTTTTGGCGCCGCTGCCGGGGAACTAGGCGAAACGCTATATTTTTAATATATATTTGTATAAATATATTTTTAGAAAAACAATAAAAAAAAAAAAACCGAAAAAGAAAAAAAAAAAAAATTTAATATATATAAATCTATTTTTAAGATATTTTTAAAATTATAAAGTAGTTCTATTTTTATTTAAGTTTTTAAATATAAGTTTTTATTATACAAATATTTTGATATAAAACAGAAAAAAAAAAAAAAAAAACGTCGAATTTCAAACTGTACCAGAGTTGAATTCTGGAACCCCGCGACTCGCGGGGTTTGCAGCTTCGGGAACCGCGACTCGCGGAGCCGTCTGACACGAACCTGGTCCAGCAATTAATAAGATTTAGGTTTTAATTATTTATTATTATTATTATTAAACCTAATTAGGTTTTATATATAATATTATTTAGTTTAAGTTTTTAATTAATTTGTAATATTAAGTTTTAATTAGTTTTATTTATATATAAAAATTAATACTATTATAAAAAAATAATATTTTTATAAAAATTGTATTTTTTACAACTTTTTGTATATTTTTATATTTTGTCCCTTTTTATTTGTTTTTAGCGTAATATTTGTATGTTTTTAGCTCATATTTAGTTTTAAACTTAGTTTTTGCCATAATTATTTTTACTTCTAGATTTTTAGGCTTTGCCGTAAAATCCTTTAAGTGCTTTTTCTTTAGACTAAGATTTAGGTGCTTTAGAATTTTGCGACGCCGTTTTTATATTTTAGTACCTTTTTAAGTTATTACCATTTGGGATATAGTTTTTCTTTTAAGCTTTAATATTTTTAGACGCAACTTTTAATTCTTAGTTTTTAATTCCTTTTTAAGTTACGACGCGCTATTTTCTTATTTTTATTTTTTGACGTTTTTCGACGCGCATTCTTTTTCTTTCTTATTTCTCGACGCTTTAGTTTTTAGGACTTAGAAATCTTCTCTATTTCTTATCTAATATCTCAAACAGAAAGAAAAATTATTTAAGTGGTTAAATTAATGGACGTTGACAATTTTCTGCTTCGTAGTAATAGTTGGATTTGTTAGTGGCTGAGTTGTGAACTTCCGATTTAAAGGGTTCTGGCTCCCTGCTGCATCTTTTGGCTATTCGAAACGTGGGCAAAAGCAGAAAAGTCTATTAATTGGACAACTTATATAAGTTTTTCTATTTTTATAACTAATAGGATAATTAGTAAAAGCACCACATTGTAGCTAAAATTTGGCCATCGCAATAAAATGGAAAATTTTGAAAACAAGGCTATGGAAACTCTTTTTGATATCCAAAATCAATTAAATCAATACTCTCAAACGAGTGTTGATAAAAATTCATTCGGTCAATCTTGGATCACGAACGACGAAACAATAACTGGTTGTGAAATTTGTGGAGATTATCACTCAACATGGGAATGTTACTATTACGTTCCTATGGAAAATTACGCACCCACGGAACCTGAATGGAACGATTACGAAGAATACAATTCAAATTGGGATTATTCCCAAGAATATATCCAAACTCAACAACCAGAAAACGAGGAAAATTATGTGCCTGAAAATTCTTTAGATTATATGAAAATCAAACTCGAAGAACTCAATGCTCAAAATGAACAAATGAGAGAGTTTGTAAACCGGCAAGCTGAAACTCTATCAGACTACACACCTGTTGATCTGAGGAGTATTGTACAAGAAAATCTCATATCATCGAATTTTGATGAATTCGAGAGCTCCGAAATCACCAACTATCCCGATGATACTTTTTATTCAGTCTTACCAATTTCACAACATATCGACACATTAGCCTCTACCGACGAAATCATCGATCCATCAATGGATAAAGAAGAAGTAAGGGTAACAAATTGGTACTCTTGGAAATACGATAACGTTGAAAATTTTAACTCCAAGGCCAAACCGAACTTCACCATTCCACAACCTTCCAACCCAATATTCTCAATAGACGAGTCATCTACCGAAAATGAACTACGAGCTGTAATAGATAATGACACCTCGGATTTCACCCAATTGGGTAATAGAGGTGAAAACTTTGATCTTGAGAATAAAAGGAAGGAAACGTTAGAAATTGTCCACCATATAATATGTATGTCGGTGTATATCGATCCATTTGACCAAGAACCAGAAAAGAGACATATCCATTTACTAAAAGCTACACTTAAAAAAGAATTTAGTAGTGACGATTGGGTGGGTCTAAACTTTAAACCCATTAATATATTTTATACCACCCGAGATGTGAATAACTGGCTCACTATTTTAATTCGTGGAACTTATTCTACTGACTTCACATGTCGTCAGCTAAGTGTGGGGAAGTTTAACCCCACTTAACGTTAAATTAGGGGTTCGGGTTAGTGCATAACTCGTTAATAAACATGCATAATAAATTAGGGTAAAAGACGCATTTTTAAAGATTAGCAAACAGTTCAGAAAAGCAACCGTTTTTGAAGAAAAATATGTGTGATAAAACAAGAAGGAATGAACGATGAGCTGCGCCATCTATCATTCGATGAGCTTTATAATTACAAACTGAGTATTTTCAATCACTTTTCTACACTAATCACCCTCATGAATTTATAATTAGAGTCTGATTTCATTCAAATGAGGGCATTGCATGATCTCAAGTGTGGGGAAGGGTTATAAATTCTCTCAGGTTTATACTTGGCTTATTTTCTAAATTTTATGAAAATTTGAAAAATTTTAAACTAAATGAATTTAAAATCATGTTTATATATATTTATGAACGGTGAAAACTAGGTGTTAATACCGAAATTATCGTTACCTCGGAAAGGACATAAATTGAGAAACACCCTAAAACGATTGAATTCATTTAAAATGGAATAAAGGAGAATAAAAAGGCAAAGAAAGAAACTAAGTGTGGGGAGAATGTGCCAAGTTATTCAATTAAAAACTATCTATCACATGTTTCTGTAAGGTTTATTGCAGGTGCTTTTGTTTTGGACTAAATTAACTATTTTACCCGATGAAAGAAAAGAAAAGATGGATCTACACGATGAATCAATTCCATCATTAAAAGGAAGTAAAGTCTTCCGAAAAAGAAACGCGCTTCTTGATTTAGGTCAGGAAGGTGTCGTCCAGACCAGTTGTAGGTTGACGAAAAATCTAGAAAAGTCATCACTAAAATCAGCAGGAAATCCACGGACCTCAGCATCAAACAGGGTCGCCAAGTGGTCAGATTTATCCTAACCATGAGAAGGATTTATCTCGTACAATGGGGGGGCACCGTGCAAATTAGCTTGATAAGACTAATGAATCAGATCCCCAGAAAGGATAATCTCCTTAAAGATTAAAAATCAGCTTTTAAGACTGATATTACTCAATCCTTGAGATTGACCTTAAAGATTGAGAATTTAAACTCATGGAATTCAATGATATCTAAACTCGAGCTTGAACGAGAAAATATTTTGATCAAAATTACAAACCGATTTGTTTTCTGAAAACCCATTTTTAATGCGTTCATTACCATTGAACGTAAAATCCTAGGAATTCACCTGGAATTCATTAGGTCACCTGAACCAAATCGGGTGTCAACCGTAAGAACGGTGGTTGCATAGCTTGGTCGAAGACAGGACCTTGTGCCAGACCGAAAAATTATAAGGATGATCTTTACTATTGCTCCTACAAAGGATAGTAATAGCATCCGACACGTTTTTGGACCATAATCAAATGCATGTCATTAGACATAGCCTTAACAGTTTCTTGTTCATCGCTTTCTTTTACAACCGGACGGTAGTTTGCCAAAAGGTAATATACGGGACAAGTAAACTAGACGTGTTGCTTTCCTAATACAAGGATAGCAAGTGGGTAACACAAAACCACAAGTGTTGAGCTAAAATTTTCAAATCTGAAACCCACACAACCCACAAAAATATTTTGCAAACACCGGTGAAGGGTTATTCCGGAAAACTTATCTAGGGTAAAAGCTAGATTGAATTTTCAAAAGATCAAATATTTTCATAAAGATCCAATTTCCTTACGGACCTAAATTTTCATAGTCATGTGGGACTGTAAACCGCCTTTCAAATGTGCACTTTGCTTTAGAAACCGAAAGTAAATCGGCTATTTGGTTGCAAGTGTCGTTGACCTAAACCCGAGGCAACTGTGGATGACACACCCACCTTTAACCATGGTTCTATTGTTACTATCATTGTTTATACCGCCATCTCAAAATCACTAATGTATAAAGTGTGAAGAATAAAGAAGTGATTCGTGTGATGTATTATATTTCAAGTTCTGTATTGCTTGAGGACAAGCAACGTTCAAGTGTGGGGATATTTGATAAGGCTAAAAAGGAACATATATTTCATAGCAATATCCCTCCTAAATAATAGGTTTTCATATGTAATTGTATTATATTTTCATTGTAATTGTGTAAATAAATAAGTGCGAAGACAAAAGGCGAAAATGACGATTTGAAGACGCAAATGACCAAAAAGCTCAAATGTACAAGATACAATCCAAGTGGTTCAAATTATTGATGAAGAACGTCTAAAAAAGATAAGAGTACAAGTTACAAAACGCAAAGTACAAGATATTAAATTGTACGCAAGGACGTTCGAAAATCCGGAACCAGGACATGAGTCAACTATCAACGCCCGACGCAACGGACTAAAAATTACAAGTCTACTATGCACAAGAATATAATATAATATATAAATAATTATATTAATTATTTATATTTTATATTTATATATATAAAACGTCGGCAAAGAAGATCCAAAGGGGTGTGAGCTGTATTCCATATCCCCGCGACTCGCGGAGTTCTCAGGCACAAAGTGCCGCGACTCGCGGAGCACAGAAATTTCAAAATCCCTATAAAAGGTCGCGAATTCTGCCGAGTTTAATAACATAATAATAATAATACTCCATAAGATAATAAATAAATAAATATATATATATAGTATAGATTAGTGTTATATTAGATTAGTTCGGGTTATGTAAAGGTTATTTTACGGGTTTTTGAAGTCGAAATTCTGTCCGTGTAACACTACGCGATAAATACTCAATGTAAGTTATGTTCTCCTTTTTAAATTAATGTCTCGTAACTAAGTTATTATTATGCTTATTTAAAACGAAGTAATCATGATGTTGGGCTAATTACTAAAATTGGGTAATTGGACTTTGTACCATAATTGGGGTTTGGACAAAAGAACGACACTTGTGGAAATTAGATTATGGGCTATTAATGGGCTTTATATTTGTTTAACTAAATGAAAGTTTGTTAATGTTAATATAAAGATTTACAATTGGGCGTCCCTATAAATTACCATATACACTCGATCAGACACGATGGGCGGGGCATTTATATGTACGAATAATCGTTCATTTAACCGGACACGGGAATGGATTAATAGCCACTAGAATAATTAAAACAGGGGTGAAATTATGTACAAAGGACACTTGGTATAATTGATAACAAAATATTAAAACCTTGGGTTACACTCAGTCGACATCCTGGTGTAATTATTAAACAAAGTATTAAAATCTTGTTACAGTTTAAATCCCCAATTAGTTGAAATATTTAACTTCGGGTATAAGGATAATTTGACGAGGGCACTCGCATTTTATATTTATGACCGATGGACTGTTATGGACAAAAACCAGACGGACATATTAAATAATCCAGGACAAAGGACAATTAACCCATGGGCATAAAACTAAAATCAACACGTCAACCATCATGGTTACGGAAGTTTAAATAAGCATAATATATTTTATTTCATTTTTTCTCGTACTTTTATTTATTGTCATTTTAATTATTGTTATTTATTTTAGTGTTATTTAAATATCATCATTTACTTTACGCTTCGCTTAAAATATAAAATCGACAAACCGGTCATTAAACGGTAAACCCCCTTTTATATATTATTATATATAATTATATATATTTTGTACAAATATAGTTGTTTAAAAATATAGTGTGCAATAAGCCCGCTCCCTGTGGAACGAACCGGACTTACTAAAAACTATACTACTCTACGATTAGGTACACTGCCTATAGTGTTGTAGCAAGGTTTAGGTATATCCCATTTGTAAATAAATAATTAAAACTTGTGTAATTTGTAACGTATTTCATAGTAAAATATAGTACTATCACGTACCCCCACGCTACCACATCAACATACATCTAAAAGCTGTGTATTGTACGAGTACGAATACGGGTGCATACGAGTAGAATTATTGATGAAACTGAACGAGGATGTAATTGTAAGCATTTTTGTTAAGTAGAAGTATTTTGATAAGTGTATTGAAGTCTTTAAAAAGTGTATAAATACATATTAAAACACTACATGTATATACATTTTAACTGAGTCGTTAAGTCATCGTTAGTCGTTACATGTAAGTGTTGTTTTGAAACCTTTAGGTTAACGATCTTGTTAAATGTTGTTAACCCAATGTTTATAATATCAAATGAGATTTTAAATTATTATATTATCATGATATTATCATGTATGAATATCTCTTAATATGATATATATATACATTAAATGTCTTTACAACGATAATCGTTACATATATGTCTCGTTTAAAAATCATTAAGTTAGTAGTCTTGTTTTTACATATGTAGTTCATTGTTAATATACTTAATGATATGTTTACTTATCATAGTATCATGTTAACTATATATATATCCATATATATGTCATCATATAGTTTTTACAAGTTTTAACGTTCGTGAATAACCGGTCAACTTGGGTGGTCAATTGTCTATATGAAACATATTTCAATTAATCAAGTCTTAACAAATTTGATTGCTTAACATGTTGGAAACATTTAATCATGTAAATTTTAATCTCAATTAATATATATAAACATGGAAAAGTTCGGGTCACTACAACAGTCTCCAATTATATTGGGACCAAACGGATCCTACCTCTCTACTACATCCGTCGGCCAGTTAAAACGTGGGCAAAATAAGAGAAAGTGTTGTTCATAAGATACGGATACGATGTCGAAGTTCGGTCGGATGAGGTTTGATGTAGAAAAATTTGATGGGAGGATCAATTTGTCTTGTGGCAAGTTCAAGTCATGGATGTGTTGATTCAGTCGGGTTTACATAAGGCATTGAAAGGTAAACCCACCTTTATTTTCGGTAGTGATTCTAGCTGTAAGTTCGATGAAGAAGAATGGGATGATATGGATTTGAGGACGGCAAATGCGATTCGTTTTGTGTCTTGCAAAGAACGTGCTTGCAAATGTGCATAGATTATCAATGGCTCAGGAGCTGTGGTATAAACTATAACAGTTGTACCAGGGCAAGGGAATCTCAAATTGATTGTGTCTTATAGAACAATTTCATACTTTGCGTATGGATGGAGGTTTAAAGATTTCAAATCATCTGAGTATACTTAATAGTATTGTTTCGGAACTGGAAGCTATTGGAGTTAAGTGGATGATGAAGATAAAACTTTGAGGTTGATATTATCTTTATTATCGTCCTATGAGCACATGAAACCTATGTTGATGTATATTAAAGAAACTCTAGAATTTGAAGACGTTACTAGAAAGCACTTATTCCAGGAGAAAAGACTGGAAGGTAATGGGGTCTCGTCATCAAAAGGTACAGTATTGTTGTGTTCGGATAGTTGGAAAAGAAACTCTAGAAAGAATCTGGTATGCTGGGGGTACGGGAAGACTGGACATGTAAGGGTTAATTGTCCATGTGGAGCTAATCCGGCAAATGGCTCCAAAGACTCTAACATTGTCTTCGTTTTTACGAAGAGTGACGAATTCCTCTGAAGTCACGTCATCCTCATGGTGTGTTTGCGCCACCATGGAAAGGGATGTCTGTTAGCGGTTCCACAATTGCATATGGGCATTGGTTTGGCGTTGATGCAGGTTATGTAGTGGAAACAGATGTTGTAGCTGATGAAACTTCTAGGGAAAGCCAAACAGGAAGTTGCACCATAACAGTTCAGCTGGGTGTATAACTTGTGTCTATGTGAAATGCTTAGACTGTGATATTCTAAGTGGTATACTCTTTATAGTGGAGTATGATAATTCTTTTTAGAATTATGATTGTCTGTGAAGACAATGATTGTTGGGTCTTGACAATGTTCCATGAGAATGCAAGTTTTTTCTCTTTGGAGATAATGTCAACGACATGAAGATGAGGATCTTGAAGTTCTCATCGTGGAATTGTCTACGTGGGTTATCCTTGCAATGTGAAAGTATTGTTATCTTCTTCTATCCAAAAGGTGGAGATTTGTTGGTTATATTTTGGTTAGAAGAATTGATTTGGTTGTTTGTCCCACATTAGTGGATGGAAGAAATGAGGGGTGAACTCTTTGAGTATAAAATGAGTTTTGTTTCACATTGGTAGATTGAAGAAAATGTGGGTGACCTACTTGGATATAATGAGGTCATAGGCATACTTCCAACTTACACCAATCAATACACTTTAAGTATTTTATTATTTCTTTCTTTCTTACTCTTGTTTGAGAGCTGTATTATTTAAATACTTTGGAGAATTTAGTTGGCTTCAGAGAGCCGTCTATGTCATTGTAACAATTTGTGATATATTGTATTTCTCTCTTTGGAGGCCCGTGATTTTTCTCCTGTTTTGGAGTTTCAACGTTAAATTATTGTGTTGTGGATTTTTCTTATTTCTTTACTGTTATTTTTGGGCTGGGTGGTGGGTATTAGTGAGGCCGTAATATCTCAACATCAAATTCATAGTCCATTTCCATAAATAAAAAATATAAGAAGTGATGTGCAAAAGCGTGCAGTGCTTAATTTGTCTTTTCAAACTTTTAAATTTATATAACCTTTATTTAATACACTTTTAACACCCTAACGAACAACAAGACCCGATCAGATATAGTATTTTAGGTTAGATGAAGTTTTAAGTTGGTTTATTATATAGTCTAGCTCTTATTAAAGAACTAGAGATAGATTTTTATATATTTTTCGGTTGTTGTTTATGTTTTAAATCTTATCTCTTATGGAAAAGATAATTGAAGGGACGTTTTTGAAAAATTAAATAAAAAATTATTGAGAAATAAGGATAAATATTTAAGATAAACAATTCTAAGATAAAAGTAGTTACATTACGAATAAATTATAAGGGAATCATATTAGGCAAGTTTCATTACTTATATTAACACAAAACAAGATAATAATTATAGACCAACTATTATCCCTAAGCAGGTTAAGCTACATGTTGCATATCATTCAATAGATAGACTTAAAGCATATGTTAGTCAAGTGATGTTCAAGGCTAACATCTCAATTCTTAGTGTTTAATTCAATCACATGATACATATCAATTTAATCTTATGATGAGGATCAATTACCATGCAAATATATTAACAAATAAATATACTATTAAACTTAATTAGATCAACTCAAGTTACTACCTGAAAGCTAATCTTTACCCAGTTTTCATGCAATCATTAACCAAACACATCCAAACAAAGAATCCTTGACTAAGCCTATCATTATTAAATTCTATTATATAAGTGTGATTCAAGTTCAACAGATTTATCACTACCAATGTTGTTTAACTTAATTGCATGCAATCTAATTACCAAATTTGATTGACTATATCTAAACAAGTAGAGTGAATCGAATAATAGATTGTTGGATTAAGTGTTAATCAACCCTAGAAACATGTTATTTAATCATTAAGCATGGCAAACAAGTATATTAAAACATAGCAGATTCTAAACAGTTTAAATAATCATCATAGAAACTCAGTTTATATAGATCTAAAAAACCAGAAACTACACATAATTAAGCACGAAGCCGGCGGATTTGTCTCAGCGAAGCTGGCAGCTTGCATTGATGAAGTCGGCGGCTTCATCTAATTCCCAGACAAAGTTTTAGTTATCGTCCACGCAACCACTATGAATGTTTAGTTCATAATGGTAGACGAACATTAAATAAAAACAGTAAATAAAATGAAAGAACAAAAGTAAGATAAGATAGACATGTAGTTTAAAAGTAAATTTAAGAATAAACTTAAATTATAACTTGATTACAATGATTGAACTTGAATAAAAACCCTAAAAACTAAGAGTTTTCGTTTTTAGGTGAAAACCCTAAATAGTAAACGAAATTGTACATTGAAAACTGTAACAAATGACCTACATTTATAGTGTTCAGAATCGGTGGCCCAAGCAGGCGGATTCAAGGTGAAGCTGGCGGCTTCCCTTGGTCGGTTACTCCTTCTCCAAGTTTAACTTAAGCCTCAAGCCTGAAAATGCGTATTTGTTCTTGGCTAAGCCGACGACTTTATTAACAAGCCGACGGCTTCAGTGATCCGCAATCTTTCTGATGTTGTTTCCTTTTTTAGATATTTCTTGGTCTTTAAGTATACGAAACTGGAACCAAGCCAGCGGCTTAAATATCAAGCTGGAGGCTTTTTCTTCAAATCCTTCATTTTTCTATGTTTTTCTGGACTGTTCTAGAATATTCTGAAATTCTTCACCAAGCCGGCGGCTTCCAATGCTCCATGCCGGCGGCTTCATACATTTTTCTTCAACTTTTATCTATTTTTGATCCTGTTTATGTATTGGCCCGAAATTTTCCATGATTATATATTAAATGAAAACTATATTTGCATGATTAAATGTTTCCAACATGTTAAGCAATCAAACTTGTTAAGACTTAATTATTTGAAATGAGTTTCATGTAGACAATTGACCACCCAAGTTGACCAGCGATTCACGAACGTTAAAACTTGTAAAAACAACATGATGATATATATATGGACATATATATGGTTAACATGAGATTATGATAAGTAAGTATCTCAATAAGTATATTAATAATGTGTGATATACATAAAAAATGAGAATATTGAATTATGAAGCTCGAAACGATATACGTAACGATTATCGTTATAACAACGTCTTACTAAATACATATGTATTGTATTAAGATATTGATATACTATATTTAACATGATAAAATGATAATTAAGTATATCATTGAGTGTATTAACAATGAACTATACAAGTAAGATGAGACTACTAACTTAAGAATTTCGAAAACGAGATATATATGTAACGATTATCGTTGTAACGAAATTTTAAAGTATATATATCATATCAAGATATATTCATTGTTGGTGATTTGTGTTACCAATATGATTTAAGTGTAATGGGATTAATTTGTTAACAAAAATAACTTGATAAATATCGAACAAGTTTGGGAAAGTGTGGAGTGCACAATTGTTTGAACTTATCTTGATTATGACGGGAGTTCGGGGGCAGTGGCCCCGATAGCGGGGTCCAAGGGGTGGCAACCCCTGGCAGGGTCCAAGGGGCAGAGCCCCTGGCTGGGGTCGAGCTCCCAGGTCAGCTTGGAAAATTTTTGTTTGGGTTAATATCGCTTTATTAAAAATGTGTTAAAAAAATTTGATTTTAAGATTTCAACAACATTAAATAAGATTGTTAACTAAGACACATATCAAAGTACTTCTACTTAGCAAAAATACTTAAAATTTCATTCTCATTCGTTTTCATCAACAATTTTACTCGTATGCACCCTTATTTGTACTCGTACAATACACAGCTTCTAGATGTATTTACTATTGGTATATACCAATAGGAAACCATCATGATCAGCCATAATTGATTGGAATTTGGAGTCTTTCATGTAGGGTTTATCTTTTGACTAATTGTAAGAATTATTGCAACTAAATTCCAAGCTTAAAATTAATCAAATTTGACTACATATACATGCATATTCACGTCCATAATTCTATCACCATAACCCATTTAATTTCAATCTTAATCTTAATTTTCTTTCTACCGAAACACTTTCATTCAAGAACACATCTATATTCAGCAACCTTTCTTCATCTACATCAAATTCTACTTTAAAATCTAATCTATAATCGTCATAAGAAAAATCATTCAAGAATCATTTCAAGTTTACTAGATTACTACCAAGCTTTCTAATCCAATCCAAGTAGTCATCCAAGATCAAGAAACCTTTGTTATTTACAGTAGGTTACCTTTCTTATTCAAGGTAATACTCATATCCAAACTTTGATTTGATTTTTATAACTATAAACTATTTTGATTCGAGTAATAATCTTACTTGAAATTGTTTTCGTGTCATGATTCTGCTTCAAGAACTTCCAAGCCATCAAAGATCCATTCAAGCTCAAGATTATTTTTGTAATTTCCAGTAGGTTTACCTACTATAATTGAGGTAGTAATGATGTTCGTAACATCATTCGATTCATATATAAATAACTCTCTTATTCGAAGATTTGAAAACGTAACCACTTGAACATATTTTAGTCAATTCTAGACTTGTTCGCAAACAAAGTTAATCCTTCTAACTTGACTTTTAAAATCAAATAAACACATGTTCTATATCTATATGATATGCTAACTTAATGATTTAAAACCTGAAAACACGAAAAACATCGTAAAACCGGATATACACCGTCGTAGTAACACCGCGGGCTGTTTTGGGTTAGTTAATTAAAAACTATGATAAACTTTGATTTAAAAGTTGTTCTTCTGGGAAAATTATTTTTCTTATGAACATGAAACTATATCCAAAAATCATGGTTAAACTCAAAGTGAAAGTATGTTTCCCAAAATGGTCATCTAGACGTCGTTCTTTCGACTGAAATGACTACATTTACAAAAATGACTTGTAACCTGTATTTCCGACTATAAACTTATACTTTTTCTGTTTAGATTCATAAACTTAAGTTCAATATGAAACCATAGCAACTTGAATCACTCAAAACAGATTTAAAACGAAGAAGTTATGGGTAAAACAAGATTGGATAATTTTACTTGTTGTAGCTACGTGAAATTTGTAACAAATCTATACAAATCATATTCTAGCTAACTTATATTGTATTATACATGTATTTTAATATATTATGTAATCTTGGGATACCATAGACACGTATGGAAATGTTTTGACATATCATATCGACCCATGTATATATATTATTTGGAACAACCATAGACACTCTATATGTAGTAATGTTTGAGTTAGCTATACAGGGTTGAGGTTGATTCCAAAAATATATATACTTTGAGTTGTGATCTAACCTGAGACGTGTATACACTGGGTCGTGGATTGATTCAAGATATATATATATATCGATTTATTTCTGTACATCTAACTGTGGACAACTAGTTGTAGGTTACTAACGAGGACAATTGACTTAATAAACTTAAAACATTAAAAAGTATTAAAAATGTTGTAAATATATTTTGAACATACTTTGATATATATGTACATATTTGTTATAGGTTCATGAATCGACCCGTGGCCAAGTCTTATTTTCTGACGAACTGAAAATCTGTGAAAGTGAGTTATAGTCCCATTTTTACTATCTAATATTTTTGGGATGAGAATACATGGAGTTTTGAAAATGATTTACAAAATAGACACAAGTATTGAAACTACATTCTATGTTGAATCGTTATACCGGATATCGCCCTTGTTGAACTTGGTAGCCTAAGAATTGGTATTTATTATAATTGCCACCAATTGACGCGAATTCTAAAGATAGATCTATGGGCTTTGACACGCCCCAGTCAGAGAATTTGAACTGCTTTAGTACTTCGATATTTATATATGGAGATATTCTAGATGCATTTGTTAATGTCGGTTACCAGGTGTTCAACCATATGAATGATTTTTATGCAGATTGCATGTTATTGAAAGATGAAATCTTGTGATCTATTATTACAATTTGATATATAGGTTAAACCTATAACTCACCAACATTTTTGTTGACTTTTAAAGCATGTTTATTCTCAGGTGATTATTAAGAGCTTCCGCTGTTTCATGCTAATTTATGGACAAGAGTTAGAGTCAGCATGCTTGTATATTATTGTAAACCATTATGTAATGGTCGTGTGAAAACGCTATATTTTAGATTATCATTATTTGATAATCGTCGTAATATTTTAAAGGTTATGGTTTGTTTAAAAAATCAAATGCAGTCTTTGAAAAATATCTCATATAGAGGTCAAAACCTCGCAACGAAATCAATTAATATGGAACGTTTATAATCGATATAAACGGGACATTTCAGTTGGTATCAGAGCGTTGGTCTTAGAGAACTAGAAAATTACATTAGTGTGTCTTACCGAATTTGTTAGGATGCATTAGTGAGTCTGGACTTCGACCGTGTTTTCTTTAAAAACGATTGCTTAACACTTTTTGTTGGAAAGTACATATTATTAACATGTAAATATTATGTGATATATTAATCTCTTAACGTGTTTGATATTGTGTGATAGATGTCTACCTCTAGTACAAATCCCATCGACTCACCTAATAATAATGAAGAGTCGAATATATTTTGGAAAGATTCACAAATTCCCGAGGAAGAACCGGAAGAGGAAGAACCGAAAGAGGAAGAACTGGAAGAGGAGGAACCGGAAGAGGAGGAATCGAAAGAAGAGGAACTGGAAGAAGAAGAAGAGGTTTCGGAGAATGAAATATTAATACCTACAGTAAAACGATTAAATAAAAGAAGATCCTCAACCAATGGTCCAAAATTAAAAATGGTCAATGGTGTTTCCGCCGAGGAAGCAAAATATTGGGAAGATTACCAATTTTCCGATGAATCGGATCCTGATGAGGATTCCGATGATGTTATAGAAATTAACTCGACCCAATTTAATAAAGCAAAAGAAAATAATAAGGGAAAAGGTATAAAAATAGAGAAACCTGATTCCAACCCCGATGAACTTTATATGTATCGGCAACATCCGTATTTCCTAAATTGTAACAATAACCCGGGAACCTCTAAACCACCAGGTTTTTCTAAACCATTGTGGAAAATGACAGCTCGTATTAGAGGAACACCATATATCCCTAGAAAATTAGGAAAACGAACCAAGTCCGAAGAAGAAGAAACCAGTGATTCAGATTAGAGGGTTGTAATCATGTTGTGTATTATATGTATTGTAGTGTGCTTGTACTTTTATGTTCTATGTAAAAATTGCTTGTATTGTTTGTTAAATATCTTTTACGAATCTAATCCTTGTTTATTTTACAGTATAAAAACAAAATGGATATTAAGGGTAGACAACTGAATATTTTAGAAGACCTATCAGAGGATATGATTGAGGAAATCTTGTCTAGAGTCGATCAGAATTCATCAGCACATTTAGTTATGGCGAAATTAACTTGTCAAACATTTGAAAGACATTCCAAAAATGCCTTAGTTTATAAAAGGCTTTCCTTTGATAGGTGGGGTATATCACATTGGGGAGACCGTAAGTTACGCCGTGTTTTCTTTAAAGTGTTAAATGCGGGGAACCCAAATGCAATTTTACGCTACGGGTTAAGAGCCTATTTTGACTCAACATATCCCAACATAGGATTTCGTGAGTTAGAAAGAGCTTCTAACATGCAACATAAAGAAGCATGTTATACTTACGGGTTAGTGATGTTTGCTTCTTACCAAAGTAAGAAAAAGAACATCGGATTACAACTTTTAAATAAAACCTTCCCACAAGTGATAGATTCAGTAGTTGGGGTGAGAAACAAGGTTTTTAGATTATTACGGGGCTGTTGGACATTATGAAACCCTCGTCCTTTTGACGACATTACAACATGCTGCCTAGCCAATGGTCATAACGGTTACTTTCCACAAGACCAAGGATGGGAAGTCGTCTTAGTAAAACCAAAATGCATGACTTGTTTCTGGACTTATGAATTACGTGTCTTTATTACCTTTACTGAACGACTTGCGTATTAATTAGAATTACCTTTATAACTGCCGAGTAGCAAAGTTATTATGTGTTATATTTCATCCTATATGCATAATAAGTGGTATTGTATGTTTGTAAAATATTGTATAAAAGTTTGAACGCGAAATATTATTGCAATATGTTTTTCATATAGAATCGTAATAGTTGAATTGTATAATAGCTACTAAGTATGAACTTAACGGGTAGGTATTACCCGATTAAAACTATAAAATGCTAATATGAAGATAAAGCTTTTATAAATAAGTTCATATTATGCTACGAAATACTATTGACTACTCTTAAATTCTATATGATTAACTCAAATCTTTTGGCTATTTTTGAAGGAAATGGCACCGACGACACGTCAGAACTTGAACATGAGTGAGGAAGACTTCCGTATTTTCCTTGCTGCGAACATAGCCGCAGTGCAGGCTGCAATGCAAAATAATAACAATAACTCTGGTTCTAGCAGTGGAACTAATTCCACAAGAAATCGTGTAGGATGCTCCTACAAAGAATTCGCTGCCTGCAAACCTTTGGAATTCGATGGAACCGAGGGTCCAATCGGATTAAAACGGTGGACTGAAAAGTTTGAATCGGTGTTTGCCATAAGTAAATGTACTGAAGAAGACAAAGTAAAGTACGCTACGCATACCTTCACAGGTACTGCGTTAACATGGTGGAACACCTACCTCGAGCAGGTGGGACAAGATGTTTCTTACTCACTACCGTGGTCAGCATTCAAGCATTTGATGAACGAGCGGTACCGTCCCAGAAAAAAGGTCAATAAGCTCTAGGTAGAGGTTAGAGAGTTACAAATACAAGGATTTGATATTACCACGTACGAACGATGAAATGTCCCGTTCATATTGATTATAAACGTTCCATATTAATTGATTTCGTTGCGAGGTTTTGACCTCTATATGAGTCGTTTTTCAAAGACTACATTCATTTTTAAAACAAACCATAACCTTTATTTTATCGACAAGGTTAAAAGGACACCACCTAGATTATCCAGAAATGATAATCTAAAAATATCACACTTACACACTACCAATACATATTGGTTTACAATATTAATATGTTACAACAAAGTAAATCTCGAATGTAGTTTTAAACAATATTATACAAGCATGCTGACACCAAATCTTGTCCATATTTTAGCATGCAACAGCGGAAGCTCTTAATAATCACCTGAGAATAAACTAGCTTTAAACGTCAACAAAAATGTTGGTGAGTTATAGGTTTAACCTATATATTTATCAAATCGTAATAATAGACCACAAGATTTCATATTTCAATATACATCCCATACATAGAGATAAAAATCATTCATATGGTGAACACCTGGTAACTGAAATTAACAAGATGCATATAAGAATATCCCCTATCATTTTGGGAAATCCTTCGGACATGATAAAAACGAATTTGAAGTACTAAAGCATCCGGTACTTTGGATGGGGTTCGTTAGGCCCAATAGATCTATCTTTAGGATTCGCGTCAATTAGTAGATCGGTTTACTAATTCTTAGGCTACCAAGCAAAAGGGGCATATTCGGCTTCGATCATTCACCTATATAATGTAGTTTCAATTACGTGTGTCTATTTCATAAAACATTTATAAAACTTCATGTATTCTCATCCCAAAAATATTAGATTTTAAAAGTGGGACTATAACTCACTTTCACAGATTTTTACTTCATCGGGAAGTAAAACTTAGCCACTGGTCGATTCACGAACCTATAACAAATATGTACATATATATAAAAGTATGTTCAAAATATAATTACAACATTTTTAATACGTTTTACTGTTTTAAGTTTATTAAGTCAGCTGTCCTCGTTAGTAACCTACAACTAGTTGTCCACAGTTAGATGTACAAAAATAAATCGATATATATTATCTTGAATCAATCCACGACCCAGTGTATACACGTGTCAGGCTAGATCACAACTCAAAGTATATATATTTTTAGAATCAACCTCAATCCTGTATATCTAACTTCAACATTACTGCATATAGAGTATCTATGGTTGTTCCAAATAATATATATACATGGGTCGATATGATATGTCAAAACATTTGCATACGTATTTATGGTATCCCAAGATTACATAATATATTAGAATACATGTATAATACAATATAAGTTAGCTAGGATATGATTAATATAGATTTGTTACCAATTTTCACGTAGCTACAACAAGCAAAATTATCCAATCTTGTTTTACCCATAACTTCTTCGTTTTAAATCCGTTTTGAGTTGTTCAAGTTGCTATGGTTTCATATTGAACTTAAGTTTATGAATCTATACATAAAAAATATAAGTTTATAGTCGGAAATAAAGGTTACAAGTCATTTTTGTAAAGGTATTCATTTCAGTCGAAAGAACGAAGTCTAGATGACCATTTTCGAAAACATACTTTCACTTTGAGTTTAACCATGATTTTTGGATATAGTTTCATGTTCATAAGAAAAATAATTTTTCCAGAAGAACAACTTTTAAATCAAAGTTTATCATAGTTGTTAATTAACTAACCCAAAACAGCCCGTGGTGCTACTACGACGGCGTATATCCGGTTTTACGGTGTTTTTCGTGTTTTCAG
The DNA here is from genome assembly GCF_046630445.1 of Rutidosis leptorrhynchoides. NCBI lineage: Eukaryota > Viridiplantae > Streptophyta > Magnoliopsida > Asterales > Asteraceae > Rutidosis > Rutidosis leptorrhynchoides. The sequence continues at coordinate 317,829,440 of NC_092343.1, forward strand.
GTTTTAAATCATTAAGTTAGCATATCATATAGATATAGAACATGTGTCTAGTTGATTTTAAAAGTCAAGTTAGAAGGATTAACTTTTGTTTACTAACAAGTTTAGAATTAACTAAACTATGTTCTAGTGATTACAAGTTTAAACCTTCGAATAAGGTAGTTTTATATATATGAATCGAATGATGTTATGAACATCATTACTACCTCAGGTTTTGTGGATAAACCTACTGGAAATGAGAAAAATAGATCTAGCTTCAAAGGATCCTTGGATGGCTTGAAAGTTCTTGAAGCAAAATCATGACACGAAAACAAGTTCAAGTTAGATTTCCACTTAGAATAAGATTGTTATAGTTATAGAAATTGAATCAAAGTTTGAGTATGAGTATTACCTTGAATTAGAAAGATATCTTACTGTAGATAAGAAAGATTTATTGAGGTTGGATGATCACTTGAAATGGATTTGCAAGATTGAAAGTAAGCTAGCAAACTTGGAAGTGTTATTGGTGTGTTCTTGAGTAGTTGTTTTGTATGTTGATTTATGTAAGGATTTATGAACTAGATTGAGCTAGATTTTGATGAAGATGATGAAGAACACTTAGAACAATGGAAGAACACTTGAGATAGAGTAATTTGATTAAAAAAAATTGCAAAGTGAATGTGTTTGTGAGTATGCTAGAAAATGTGATATGTATGGTGTCATATAGTCTCCATTAGTTTGTTGTTTTGTTAGATATTTCTTGCTAGATGTTAAATGATGGTTCCCACATGTGTTAGATGACTCACAAGGGCTGTTAAGAGCTGATCATTGGAGTGTATATACCAATAGTAAATACATTTAGAAGCTGTGTATTGTACGAGTACAAATACGAGTGCATACGAGTAGAATTGTTGATGAAAAAAGAATGAGGATGTAATTGTAAGCATTTTTGTTAAGTAGAAGTACTTTGATAAGTGTCTTGAAGTATTTCAAAAGTGTATGAATACATATTAAAATACTACATGTATATATATTTTAACTGAGTCGTTAAGTCATCTTTACTCGTTACATGTAAGTGTTGTTTTGAAACCTTTAAGTTAACGATCTTGTTAAATGTTGTTAACACATTGTTTATTATATCTAATGAGATGTTTAATTATTACATTATCATGATATTATGATGTATTAATATATCTTAATATGATATATATACATTTAAATGTCGTTACAACGATACTCGATACATATATGTCTCGTTTCAAAATCCTTAAGTTAGTAGTCTTGTTTTTACATATGTAGTTCATTGTTAATACACTTAATAATATGTTTCCTTATCATATAATATGTTTATCATAGTGTATCAATATATTAATATGATTCATAGGTATTTAGTAAGACGTTGTTATAACGATAATCGTTATATATATCGTTTCGAGTTTCTTAATTCAGTAAACTCATTTTTATGTAAATCACTCATTGTTAATATACCTAGTGAGATACTTACTTATCATAATATTATGCTAACTATATATATATATATATATATATATATATATATATATATATATATATATATATATATATATATATATATATATATATATATCCATATATATGTCATCATATAGTTTTTACAAGTTTTAACGTTCGTGAATCGCCGGTCAACTTGGGTGGTCAAATGTCTATATGAAACCTGTTTCAATTAATCAAGTCTTAACAAGTTTGATTGCTTAACATGTTGGAAACACTTAATCATGTAAATATCAATTTCCTTTAATATATGAAAACATGGAAAAGTTCGGGTAACTACAGTGCCTACCCGTTAAATAAATTTCGTCCCGAAATTTTAAGCAGTTGGAGGTGTTGGTGTATCTTTTGGAAATAAGTGCGAGTATTTCTTCTTCATCTGATCTTCTCATTCCCAGGTGAACTCGGGTCCTCTACGAGCATTCCATCGAACCTTAACAATTGGTTTCTTGTTTTGCTTAAGTCTTTTAACTTCATGATCCATTATTTCGACGGGTTCTTCGATGAATTGAAGTTTTTCGTTGATTTAGATTTCGTCTAACGGAATAGTGAGATCTTCTTTAGCAAAACATTTCTTCAAATTCGAGACGTGGAAAGTGTTATGTACAGCCGCGATTTGTTGAGGTAACTCAAGTCAGTAAGCTACTGGTCCGACACGATCAATAATCTTGAATGGTCCAATATACCTTGGATTTAATTTCCCTCATTTACCAAATCGAACAACGCCTTTCCAAGGTGCAACTTTAAGCATGACCATCTATCCAATTTCAAATTCTATATCTTTTCTTTTAATATCAGCGTAGCTCTTTTGTCGACTTTGGGCGGTTTTCAACCGTTGTTGAATTTGGATGATCTTCTTGGTAGTTTCTTGTATTATCTCCGGACCCGTAATCTTTCCATCTCCCACTTCACTCCAACAAATCGGAGACCTGCACTTTCTACCATAAAGTGCTTTAAATGGCGTCACCTCAATGCTTGAATGATAACTGTTGTTGTAGGAAAATTCTGCTAACGGAAGGTGTCGATCCCAACTGTTTTCGAAATCAATAACACATGCTCGTAGCATGTCTTCCAGAGTTTGTATCATCCTTTCGCTCTGCCCATCAGTTTGTGGATGATAAGCAGTACTCATGTCTAGACGAGTTCCTAATGCTTGCTGTAATGTCTGTCAGAATCTTGAAATAAATCTGCCATCCCTATCAGAGATAATAGAGATTGGTATTCCATGTCTGGAGACGACTTCCTTCAAATACAGTCGTGCTAACTTCTCCATCTTGTCATCTTCTCTTATTGGCAGGAAGTGTGCTGATTTGGTGAGACGATCAACTATTACCCAAATAGTATCAAAACCACTTGCAGTCCTTGGCAATTTAGTGATGAAATCCATGGTAATGTTTTCCCATTTCCATTTCGGGATTTCGGGTTGTTGAAGTAGACCTGACGGTTTCTGATGCTCCGCTTTGACCTTAGAACACGTCAAACATTCCCCTACGTATTTAGCAACATCGGATTTCATACCCAGCCACCAAAAATGTTTCTTGAGATCCTCGTACATCTTCCCCGTTCCAGGATGTATTGAGTATCTGGTTTTATGAGCTTCTCTAAGTACCATTTCTCTCATATCTCCAAATTTTGGTACCCAAATTCTTTCAGCCCTATACCGGGTTCCTTCTTCCCAAATATTAAGATGCTTCTTCGATCCTTTGGGTATTTCATTGTCATAACCCGTCCTTAACCATAAGAACGTGTTAGATAACGTATGATTTCATTGCGAGGTATTGACCTCTATATGCGACATTTTTAAAAGAAAAACTGCATGTATTTCACATTACAAACCACAACCATTATTTTTGTTACAAGCTTTAGACAATAAAAAGATGATTATCGTTTAGCGATAATCTTCGACTTACAGACTTTACAAATAATGATAACAACACGGTTTCTAGCGTATTTCACAACACAAATCCTCGGATATGCAGTTTTATTTTTGACACAAATATGAGTACGCAAGATCCTGCTTAGGTTCAACATGATGCAGCGGAAGCTTCTAATTATCACCTGAGAATAAACATGTTTAAAACGTCAACATAAAGTTGGTGAGATATAGGTTTAGTGCCGGCAGCAATATATATATATATATAGACCACAAGATTTCATATATAAACATTTTCATAAAAATATTCTAAGTGGTTGAGCACTTGGTAACCATACTTAACATTTAATCACGTCGCATATTCCCTTTAATATGAAATCTTACTACACCGTACCAAGTGTAGTCACAAAACGAAGTACTGTGCAACCGTTGAATACTGGTCGTCCAGTCCGGTTGGGGTTGTCAGGCCCGATAGATCTATCAACAGGATTCGCGTTTACAATACCGCTGTAAATATTAGTTACCAAGCTACAGGGAAGTATGCCAGTGGTACAACTCAACGTAGAATATATTTTCAGTTACTTGTGTCCATAACGTAAAACATAAAATACATGTATTCTCATCCCGAAATATTTAGAGTTTAAAAGTGGGACTATATACTCACGTTCGTCTTGAAGATATATATATTTTTGACTTGGTCTTCCGGTTGATATCACGAACCTATCCATATATAATATATCAATACCTTTTCTTTTTAAACAAACGTCACATATATATATACTTGTTATACTTTTAATACTTTGAATAATTCCTTAGTCCGTAGTTAGCAGTTCGTTGTTAGTAATTCAATTTTAATGGTTCATTTTTAGATGTTTAATATACCCGCAATGAAATAAATAAAACCCCCAACGAAATAAATAAAACCCCATCGTATATGTATTGGTCGAGATTAATCTTGACCCACGGTACCGGTGTTGTCAAATGACGTGTTGCGTACATAAAGTACCGGTGTTGTCAAATGACGTGTTGCGTACAATCATGGGATCTTATGATTAATCTTCTCGTGTTGTTTACGGGTGATCCTGAACCATATAAAATTGAATTATAAGTACATATATATAAAATATCATGTTATCTTAGAAAGATGTGATTTTATTTAATTTTTCCCAATTAATCCCGAAGTTAAACTAGTCTTGGATAACCAATTTTGTTTCGGTCATAGTTTCTTCGTTACAACTCCGTTTTCGTTGATTCAACTTGCCATCTCCTTGGATCGAGTCCCTCTTTAAGACTATGAACTGTAAATACCTTAGTTTGTATTCAAAATCACACGGCATAGGTGAAACTTTAGTGAAACTTATGAAGTTAAACATTTTCCTTTATGTAAACAACCTTAAATGGTTATTTTTCTAAAAATACTTATACTTTGAATTAAATCATGAAATTTTTATGTGTTATCATATTCATAGTAAAAATCATTTTTCCAGAACATAAACCTCCAATTCAAAGTTTAAGATGGTTTTTAATTATCCAACCCAAAACAGTCCCCGGTGACACTCCGACGTCGTAAAAACAGTTTTTAAGATATTCTTTGAAAAACCAAGTTATACCTTGTTAAATTAGCATATATTTAAGTTATATTACAGGTCTTGAAGTATTTTAAAAGTTAAGTTAGAAGGATCTATTTAGTTTGCAAACAAGTTTGAAAACTTTCAAACTATGTTCTTGTTGTTAAACTTTTATACCACAAAATAAGATAGCTATATATATATGAATCGAATAAGGTTATGAACATAGATTCTACCTCAAGTTCCTTGGACAAGGTTGCTGTAAAAGAGGAGTAAGAACCTAGAACCAAAAGGGTGATGGAAGTGGATGAAAGATTGGAAGTAAGTTGGTGTTCTTGGAAGGATTTCTTGAAGTGTTTTTGTAAGGTTTTCTTATGAGGTTTAAGTGTTGTTTTTGAAGCTAAATGATGGGGAAAATGCTTGGAGATGATCAAGTATGAAGTTAAGAGTATTTTGAGAGAGAAATGGATGTGTAAGTATGAGAAAATGGGGTGAAGAAATGGTGTGCATGCATAAAAACGTTTTTAGGTTATAAAGGAAAAAAAAGATACCTAACTTTGTTTTCTTGCTAAATAATTCATGCTACTTGACAAATGGTTGGTTCCACATGTTTCTTAATCATTTAAGGCTGCTAAGGAGCAGATTTTTATTGGTATATACCAATAGTAAATACATCTAGAAGCTGCGTATGATACGGGTACATATACCCTAGGTATACGTATAGAAATCTTTGAGAAAACGGAACGAGGATTCAAATATAGCTATCTTTTGTAAATATACTTATATTGTTTTATGTATGTAAGCCCTTTAAAAGTGATTAAATACATTACTTATACGATATATGTATAAACATTATAGGTTATAAGTATTTAAGTCAAATAACGTTACGTATGGTTATCGTTTTGAAAACTTAAGTTAGTAGTTTCAAAATATACTTATAACTTATTGTTATTAATACAAAATGAGATATTAAAACATTCTTAGATCATGTTAAATATGTATATATACATATATATACACAAACGTATAATTATCATATATTGTATAGTTCGTGATATCATCGGTCAAACTAGACGGTCAAACGTTGTGTAAAACTCTTTTCGAAAACATAAGTCTCAACAATTTGGATTGCTTATCATGTTGGTAAGGTTTAATTTATGTAAATATTAATCTTATAAGTATATAACGATCGAAAAAGTGCGGGTCGTTACATTACCTCCCCGTTAAATAAATTTCGTCCCGAAATTTTAAAATTGTACCTATTTTGCGTCATCGAGAAACAAGTGTGGATACTTTTGTTTCATCTGATCCTCTCGTTCCCACGTAAACTCGGGACCTCTTCTAGCACTCCAATGAACCTTAACGATCGGTATGTTGCTCTGCTTGAGCTGTTTAACTTCACGATCCATGATTTCGATTGGTTCTTCGATGAATTGTAGTTTCTCGTCGACATGGATTTCTTCAAGAGGAATGGTGAGGTCTTCCTTTGCAAGACACTTCTTAAGATTCGAAACGTGAAATGTATTATGTACTCCGGCGAGTTGTTGCGGTAACTCGAGTCGATAAGCTACCGGTCCAATGCGTTCAATGATCTTGAACGGGCCTACATATCTTGGGTTCAGTTTACCTCTTTTACCGAAACGTATCACACCTTTCCAAGGTGACACCTTTAGCATAACCATGTCACCGATCTGAAACTCTAATGGTTTCCTTCGGACATCGGCGTAGCTCTTTTGGCGACTACGGGCTATTTTCAATCTCTCCTTAATTTGTACTATCTTCTCAGTCGTTTCGTGTATGATCTCGGGACCAGTTAATTGTCGATCTCCTACTTCATTCCAACAGATAGGAGATCTACACTTCCTTCCATACAATGCTTCGAATGGTGCAGCTTTAATGCTCGCATGATAACTATTATTATACGAGAATTCTGCTAACGGTAAATACTTATCCCATCCGTTTCCAAAGTCGATCACACATGCCCTGAGCATGTCTTCGAGAGTCTGAATCGTTCTTTCACTCTGCTCGTCAGTTTGCGGATGATATGCGGTACTCATATCCAAACGAGTTCCTAGTGCCTCCTGTAGTGATTGCCAGAATTTTGAGGTAAATCTACTATCACGATCGGATATAATGGAAATAGGTATTCCTTGCCTTGAAACAATTTCCTTTATATACAATCGTAATAGTTTCTCCATTCTATCCGTTTCCTTTATAGGCAAGAAATGTGCAGACTTGGTGAGACGATCAACAATCACCCAAATGGTGTCGTATCCCCAGGCAGTCTTAGGTAACTTCGTGATGAAATCCATGGTAATACCATCCCATTTCCATTCTGGGATTTCTGGTTGTTGAAGTAACCCTGACGGCTTCTGGTGTTCAGCTTTGACTTTGGAACAAGTTAAACATTCCCCAACATATGTTGCAACGTCTGTCTTTAAATTAGGCCACCAATAATGTGTCTTAAGATCTTGGTACATCTTTCCAACTCCAGGATGTATCGAGTATCTTGTCTTATGTGCCTCATTTAATATCAACTTCCTTAATCCACCCAACTTCGGTACCCAAATACGGTTTGCAAAATATCGAATTCCATCTTCCCGTATAACGAGTTGCTTCTCATACTTCTTCATTATTTCATTTCCTATATTTTCTTTAGTAAGTGCTTCTCGTTGAACTTCTTTGATTTGTGAGTTGAGATTCATGCGAATTTTTATGTTCATCGCTCGTACTCGAATTGGTTCTCGTTCCTTTCTGCTTAAAGCGTCAGCCACCACATTCGCTTTCCCGGGATGATAACGAATTTCACAATCATAGTCGTTTATTAACTCGACCCACCTACGTTGCCTCATGTTCAGCTGTTTTTGATCGAAAATATGTTGAAGGCTTTTATGATCAGTAAACACAGTGCATTTAACCCCATACAAGTAGTGTCTCCATATCTTCAATGCAAACACGACTGCTCCCAGTTCTAGATCATGCGTCGTATAATTCCGCTCGTGAATCTTCAATTGTCGGGATGCGTATGCAATAACTTTCTTTCGTTGCATAAGAACACAACCAAAACCTTGTCGCGAAGCGTCACAATATATTTCAAAATCATCGTTCCCTTCAGGTAACGATAAAATAGGCACCGTAGTTAACTTCTTCTTCAGTAATTGAAATGCGTTCTCCTGCTCCGAGGTCCATTCGTATTTCTTCCCTTTTTGCGTTAATGCTGTCAACGGCTTAGCTATTCGGGAAAAATCTTGAATAAACCTTCTATAATAACCGGCTAAACCCAAAAATTGGCGTATCTGCATTGGTGTCTTAGGAGTCTCCCATTTTTCAATGGCTTCAATTTTTGCTGGATCAACCTGAATTCCTTTGCTACTAACAACGTGGCCAAGAAATTGAACTTCTTTCAACCAAAAAGCACACTTAGAAAATTTAGCATATAGTTGTTCTTTTCTCAACAACTCTAATATCAACCTTAAATGCTCTTCATGCTCTTGCTCACTCTTGGAATAGATAAGAATATCATCAATGAAAACGATAACAAACTTATCTAAATATGGACTACAAACTCGATTCATGAGGTCCATGAATACAGCTGGCGCATTCGTCAATCCAAACGGCATGACCAAAAATTCGTAATGACCGTAGCGTGTCCGAAAAGCAGTTTTCGGTATATCTTCTTCTTTGACACGTAATTGATGATAACCCGATCTTAGGTCAATTTTCGAGTACACACATGATCCTTGGAGTTGATCAAATAAGTCGTCAATTCTCGGTAGTGGATACCGATTCTTGATAGTTAACTTATTTAATTCACGATAATCTATACACATTCGGAAAGATCCGTCTTTCTTCTTGACGAATAAAATTGGAGCTCCCCACGGTGAAGTACTTGGTCGTATGAATCCACGATCCAGTAATTCTTTTAACTGACTCTGAAGTTCTTTTAACTCGGACGGTGCAAGTCTATATGGAGCACGGGCAACTGGTGCAGCTCCTGGTACTAAATCTATTTGAAATTCTACAGATCTAAATGGAGGTAGTCCCGGCAACTCTTCCGGAAAAACTTCAGGAAAATCTCTTGCCACAGGCACGTCGTTGATGCACTTCTCTTTTTCTTTCTTTTCGACTTTATTAACATGTGCTAGAATAGCATAACATCCCTTTTCTAAACACTTCTTGGCTTTCAAACAGCTAATGAGTTTTAGCTTTGAGTTACCCTTCTCTCCATAAATCATTACTGGCGTTTTATCCTTACGAGGAATGCGAATTGCCTTCTTGGCGCACAAAACTTCAGCTCCTATTTTGGACATCCAGTCCATGCCGACTATTACATCAAAACTTCCTAATTCTACGGGTATCAAGTCAATTTTAAACGTTTCTCCGGCTAAATTTATTTTACAATCACGGCAAATTTTATCGGCTTTAATTAGTTTACCATTAGCTAACTCAATCATGTACTTAGCATCGAGAGGTAATGATGAACAATTCAATTTAGCGTGAAAGTCTCTACACACGTAACTTCTATCAGCACCAGTATCAAATATAATAGATGCGGATAAGTTATTAATGGTAAACGTACCCGTAACAAGCTCTGGGTCTTCACATGCCTCTTTAGCATTAATAACAAATGCTCTTCCACGTGCAGGTCCGATATTCTTCTCTGGATTCGGGCACTGGCTCTTATAGTGACCTTGTTTTCCACACCCAAAACAAGTAATGGTAGCCAAAGCAGTTCTATTTGCGTTGGTGGCAGGAGTCTTGGCACCATTTGTATTCGTAACAAGGGCCCTACAATCTTCAGCAAGATGACCCTTTCGATTACATTTGTTGCATACCACATTACAGTAGCCAGAGTGATGTTTGTGGCATCGGTTACATAAAGGATTTTGTCCTTTGTAACCAAAGCTTAAACCACTACCCGCACCTTGCGTGATTTCTTGTTTCTTAAAAGATTGTTGTTGGTTACCTCGATCATAATTTCCATTCCACTTTCTTTTGTTACCTGATACCTTCACATCAGTATTGGATACTTTCTTATCCATGATGACCTGATCCATTAGCTCGTTTGCCATGGTTATAGCTTCATGAATTGTCTTAGGTTTCGATGCTGTAACATTTGCCTTGACCTTTTTGGGCAAACCATCTTTGTACATTTCAATCTTCCGTTCTTCGGTTGGAACCAATTCAGGACATAGCAAAACTAATTCCATGAATCGCTGATTGTAGTTGGTGATTTCAGTACCAATAACCTTCAGACTTCGTAACTCATCTTCCAACTTCCTAACCTCGTTCCTTGGACAATATTCGTTGATTAACATTGTTTTGAATTCTTCCCACGGAGTATCATAAGCTACATCTCCTCCTACAGCCTTCACATAATTTTTCCACCACGTGAGTGCACTATCTTGTAAAGTGCACGATGCATACTTGGTCATGTCCTTTTCAACACAACCACTGATTTTAAACACAGTCTCCATCTTTTCTATCCACCGGGTTAAACCGATCGGTCCTTCTGTTCCACTGAATGATGAGGGCTTGCAAGCTTGAAAAGTTTTGTAAGTGCACCCCACACGAGGATTTGGGTTAACTGCAGCACCTCTTGCAGCCTCGACCCATAACATTCTGTCGTTCACTCGCTGATTGATGAGTTCCTGGATTTCTTGTTCCGTCATTCGGTTCAATCGCGCCATATTCTTCTATAAGAATGAAAAGAAAATAATTATTCACATGGAATATTATAGATGTAGTGTATATTTACAGTACATTATAGCTTATTAATAATATGAACCAGGTATTATTATAAAAGCCTTTTCTTCTTATTAGCGTTTTATAATTATATCTAGGGTAGTACCTACCCGTTAATGTCCATACTTAATAGCTTAGTACAGAATCAATTACTACCATCTAAATAATACTTAACCATGGAAAATTATTGCATTTCACACTTCACTATTTTACATATGCTTATCTTACATCGAACTTTAAACAAACCACACTAATAATATTATACAAAACATTATATGATCCTATGGTTTAATACGGCAGCGCATCGTTTGGTCTATTTTCTAGGACGTTTAGGTTTAAAGAATCGCTTAACGCTTATCCTGGCTGTCTGCCTATATTTTGGCTGTGGGGCTGAAGAACTGGATGCCGGGATAGAACGAATAGGAATAGCGGGAATAGGGGTGGTAGTGTCTAGTGGAGTTGGTGCCACATCATCCTTACTAAACTCGGGATTTGAATTTTCTAATTCATTAGCCTTTCGTTTCTTTCCTAGTTCGAACTCGTCTTTTGTAATTTCCTGTATTTCTTCCTCGGGTTCACTTTCCTCCTCGGGTTCACTTTCCTCCTCGGGTTCACTTTCCGGGTTCTCTATAGTCGGTTCATCCGGAATTTGTGAGTCTTCCCCAAAGATATTATTTTCGTCATCGGATAGGTTAATGACTGGAACACCATCTGAAGATTCTGGTTCGGAGTCGCTGAATGTGATGACAAGTTTTGAGCCCGACATCTATCACACAACAACTAACCCATTAGTACTACATAATATTTACATATAAATTTTAACCAACAATGATAAGCAATGGTTTTTAAATCAGACCCGGTCAAAGTCCAGACTTACTAATGTATCCTAACGACTTATCAGTTAGACACACTAATGCAAACCTGGTTCGCTAAGACCACCGCTCTGATACCACATGTCATAACCCATCCTTAACCATAAGAACGTGTTAGATAACGTATGATTTCATTGCGAGGTATTGACCTCTATATGCGACATTTTTAAAAGAAAAACTGCATGTATTTCACATTACAAACCACAACCATTATTTTTGTTACAAGCTTTAGACAATAAAAAGATGATTATCGTTTAGCGATAATCTTCGACTTACAGACTTTACAAATAATGATAACAACACGGTTTCTAGCGTATTTCACAACACAAATCCTCGGATATGCAGTTTTATTTTTGACACAAATATGAGTACGCAAGATCCTGCTTAGGTTCAACATGATGCAGCGGAAGCTTCTAATTATCACCTGAGAATAAACATGTTTAAAACGTCAACATAAAGTTGGTGAGATATAGGTTTAGTGCCGGCAGCAATATATATATATATAGACCACAAGATTTCATATATAAACATTTTCATAAAAATATTCTAAGTGGTTGAGCACTTGGTAACCATACTTAACATTTAATCACGTCGTATATTCCCTTTAATATGAAATCTTACTACACCGTACCAAGTGTAGTCACAAAACGAAGTACTGTGCAACCGTTGAATACTGGTCGTCCAGTCCGGTTGGGGTTGTCAGGCCCGATAGATCTATCAACAGGATTCGCGTTTACAATACCGCTGTAAATATTAGTTACCAAGCTACAGGGAAGTATGCCAGTGGTACAACTCAACGTAGAATATATTTTCAGTTACTTGTGTCCATAACGTAAAACATAAAATACATGTATTCTCATCCCGAAATATTTAGAGTTTAAAAGTGGGACTATATACTCACGTTCGTCTTGAAGATATATATATTTTTGACTTGGTCTTCCGGTTGATATCACGAACCTATCCATATATAATATATCAATACCTTTTCTTTTTAAACAAACGTCACATATATATATACTTGTTATACTTTTAATACTTTGAATAATTCCTTAGTCCGTAGTTAGCAGTTCGTTGTTAGTAATTCAATTTTAATGGTTCATTTTTAGATGTTTAATATACCCGCAATGAAATAAATAAAACCCCCAACGAAATAAATAAAACCCCATCGTATATGTATTGGTCGAGATTAATCTTGACCCACGGTACCGGTGTTGTCAAATGACGTGTTGCGTACATAAAGTACCGGTGTTGTCAAATGACGTGTTGCGTACAATCATGGGATCTTATGATTAATCTTCTCGTGTTGTTTACGGGTGATCCTGAACCATATAAAATTGAATTATAAGTACATATATATAAAATATCATGTTATCTTAGAAAGATGTGATTTTATTTAATTTTTCCCAATTAATCCCGAAGTTAAACTAGTCTTGGATAACCAATTTTGTTTCGGTCATAGTTTCTTCGTTACAACTCCGTTTTCGTTGATTCAACTTGCCATCTCCTTGGATCGAGTCCCTCTTTAAGACTATGAACTGTAAATACCTTAGTTTGTATTCAAAATCACACGGCATAGGTGAAACTTTAGTGAAACTTATGAAGTTAAACATTTTCCTTTATGTAAACAACCTTAAATGGTTATTTTTCTAAAAATACTTATACTTTGAATTAAATCATGAAATTTTTATGTGTTATCATATTCATAGTAAAAATCATTTTTCCAGAACATAAACCTCCAATTCAAAGTTTAAGATGGTTTTTAATTATCCAACCCAAAACAGTCCCCGGTGACACTCCGACGTCGTAAAAACAGTTTTTAAGATATTCTTTGAAAAACCAAGTTATACCTTGTTAAATTAGCATATATTTAAGTTATATTACAGGTCTTGAAGTATTTTAAAAGTTAAGTTAGAAGGATCTATTTAGTTTGCAAACAAGTTTGAAAACTTTCAAACTATGTTCTTGTTGTTAAACTTTTATACCACAAAATAAGATAGCTATATATATATGAATCGAATAAGGTTATGAACATAGATTCTACCTCAAGTTCCTTGGACAAGGTTGCTGTAAAAGAGGAGTAAGAACCTAGAACCAAAAGGGTGATGGAAGTGGATGAAAGATTGGAAGTAAGTTGGTGTTCTTGGAAGGATTTCTTGAAGTGTTTTTGTAAGGTTTTCTTATGAGGTTTAAGTGTTGTTTTTGAAGCTAAATGATGGGGAAAATGCTTGGAGATGATCAAGTATGAAGTTAAGAGTATTTTGAGAGAGAAATGGAAGTGTAAGTATGAGAAAATGGGGTGAAGAAATGGTGTGCATGCATAAAAACGTTTTTAGGTTATAAAGGAAAAAAAAGATACCTAACTTTGTTTTCTTGCTAAATAATTCATGCTACTTGACAAATGGTTGGTTCCACATGTTTCTTAATCATTTAAGGCTGCTAAGGAGCAGATTTTTATTGGTATATACCAATAGTAAATACATCTAGAAGCTGCGTATGATACGGGTACATATACCCTAGGTATACGTATAGAAATCTTTGAGAAAACGGAACGAGGATTCAAATATAGCTATCTTTTGTAAATATACTTATATTGTTTTATGTATGTAAGCCCTTTAAAAGTGATTAAATACATTACTTATACGATATATGTATAAACATTATAGGTTATAAGTATTTAAGTCAAATAACGTTACGTATGGTTATCGTTTTGAAAACTTAAGTTAGTAGTTTCAAAATATACTTATAACTTATTGTTATTAATACAAAATGAGATATTAAAACATTCTTAGATCATGTTAAATATGTATATATACATATATATACACAAACGTATAATTATCATATATTGTATAGTTCGTGATATCATCGGTCAAACTAGACGGTCAAACGTTGTGTAAAACTCTTTTCGAAAACATAAGTCTCAACAATTTGGATTGCTTATCATGTTGGTAAGGTTTAATTTATGTAAATATTAATCTTATAAGTATATAACGATCGAAAAAGTGCGGGTCGTTACATTCATCCTTTAAATTTCCCTCTTTTAAAACTCCTTGTTGCACCTCCTTTATTTGAGTAGTAAGGTTATTGTGAATCATTATATTCATAGCTTTTACTAGAATGGGTTCTCTGTCCTTTCTGCTCAAGGCGTCGGCTACCACATTTGCCTTCCCCGGGTGGTAACAAATCTGAAAGTCGTAATCATTCAATAATTCAATCCACCTGCGCTGCCTCATGTTTAGTTGTTTCTGATTAAATATGTGTTTAAGACTTTTGTGATCGGTATATATAATACTTTTGACCCCATATAAGTAGTGCCTCCAAGTCTTTAATGCAAAAACAACTGCGCCTAATTCCAAATCATGCGTCATATAATTCTGCTCGTGAATCTTCAATTGTCTAGACGCATAAGCAATTACCTTCATTCGTTGCATTAATACACAACCGAGACCTTGCTTTGAGGCGTCACAATATATCACAAAATCATTATTCCCTTCAGGTAATGACAATATAGGTGTCGAAGTTAACTTTTTCTTTAACAATTGAAACGCTTTCTCTTGTTCATCATTCCATTCAAATTTCCTCCCTTTATGCGTTAATGCAGTCAAGGGTTTTGCTATTCTGGAAAAATCTTGGATGAACCTTCTGTAGTAACCAGCTAGTCCTAAAAATTGGCGTATATGCTTCGGAGTTTTCAGGGTTTCCCACTTTTCAACGGTTTCAATCTTTGCTGGATCCACCTGAATACCTTCTTTGTTCACTATGTGACCGAGGAATTGAAATTCTTCCAACTAAAATGCACACTTTGAAAACTTAGCGTACAGTTTTTCTTTTCTCAGCAACTCTAGTACTTTTCTCAAATGTTCTTCGTGCTCTTGATCATTCTTTGAGTAAATAAGTATGTTATCGATGAAAACAATGACAAACTTGTCAAGATATGGCCCACACACTCGGTTCATGATGTCCATGAACATAGCTGGTGTGTTAGTCAATCCAAACGGCATAACCATAAACTCTTGATGACCGTAACGCCTCCTAAAAGCAGTCTTCGGAATGTCTTCCTCCTTCACCCGCATTTGGTGATATCCAGAACGTAAATCGATCTTCGAATAAACTAACGAGCCTTGTAGTTGAGCAAATAATTCGTCGATTCTTGGTAATGGGTAACGGTTCTTGATGGTAAGTTTGTTCAACTCTCGATAGTCGATACACAACCAGAATGTACCATCTTTCTTCTTGACAAACAGAACAGGAGCTCCCCATGGTGATGTACTTGGTCGAATGAAACCACACTCTAAAAGTTCCTGTAACTGACTTTGTAATTCTTTCATTTCGCTAGGTGCGAGTCTATATGGAGCACGAGCTATTGGTGCAGCTCCTGGTACAAGGTCTATTTGAAATTCAACGGATCGATGTGGGGGTAATCCCGGTAATTCTTTCGGAAATATATCAGAAAATTCTTTTGCGATGGGAACATCACTGATGTTCTTTTCTTCAGGTTTAACTTCCTCGATGTGTGCTAGAATGACGTAACAACCTTTTCTTATTAGTTTTTACGCCTTCAAACTACTAATAAGATTTAACTTCGCGTTGTTCTTTTCTCCATACACCGTTAAAGGTTTTCCTTTTTCATACATAATGCGAATCGCATTTTTGTAACAAACGACCTCTGCTCTTACCTTCTTCAACCAGTCCATGCCAATTATTACATCAAAACTCCCTAACTCGACTGGTATTAAATCAATCTTAAACGTTTCATCACCCAGTTTAATTTCTCTATCCCGACATATATTATCTGCTGAAATTAATTTACCATTTTCTAATTCGAGTAAAAATTTATTATCCAAAGGCGTCAATGGGTAACTTATATAACACCCCGTCAAAAATCCCTTTGACGGAACGTTAACTCTGGTCCCAGTGCTTGGCTTAACTTCTACGTAACGGCAAAAATTTACAGCGGAAGCAATTAATACCTGAGAATAAATCACGCAAAATGAATCAACAATAATGTTGAGTGAATCTACAGGTTTTAGTTAAAAAATACAGTATGTTTAAGAAATAATATATTTCCAAAAAACGTTTAATAGTGGAAGACCACCAAAGTTTTATATCAAAAGTTTGCATACAGCAATGTCAAGTGTTAACTGTTCGTAATCAGTGATATCAAGTTCCAAATATGTGACACCAAAATAGTTTCGTTTCATATACTTGTAGACATTACCATGTCAAGTTTTAAATGTTTGTAAACCACAGTTTCAAGTAACGTATCATAGTATCTGAAAAACGGTTATCAGAAAAATAGTTTAGTTTCCTTGACCACGAGATTCTATCGTTTGCATAAACCGAGCACCTGAATACTAGCAATGACCCGAGTATAGAAGCCACTATACCCGCCTTACCTCGTAAAATATTATACACTTGTTCAAATGTATTTAATGTTTAAAGTAAATGCACCACAGTTTTTATAGCGGGTGAGGTTGTCAACCTAACAGATCCGTCCATCTAAATTGTGCTTACACCGATGGTATTAAAAGTATTTAAGCTAGAGGCTTTTTGAACAAACTCAATATGCATATGTGTAGTACTCATGTCAATACAAAGTATTTGAAAATGTAAATATAACAGCGTGTATTCTCATCCCAGAAAACATGTAAAAAGCGGGACTGTAGACTCACCTTTGAATAAAGCTCGGAATGAAAGACAAACGACTTGTATTGTTTAGACCCGAGTAATGTAACCTAAGTATACATATTTAGGTTGGTCAATATATCTATCTTAAACAAGTGTGTTTTCATAGTGTACGTTGTCTTATTACTCGACTCGACGCGTTTCAAAATAAAAGTCAACTATATCTTGCAAGTCAAACAAAGTCAACCGAAGTCAAACCAAAAGTCAAACTTGGTCAAAGTAGTCAACTAAAGTCAACATCAGTAGGTTCATGTCAAATATTGGTCAACATGTCAAACCTAAGTCGAACAATACGTTTTAGGTCCTGAATGATCGTTTTCACAATTTCAGTTTATCGTTATGCACAAAATTCATGAACACGTAGCATACTTAGCACATTATCTCATAGTACAAAATTCAAGTAAATATGAAAAACTCCATATCATAAATATACTTAAAATCCATTCTAAAAAGTCCAGCCAGGGACACATACGATAATTAAAAGTCAGGAATCAGAAGGGGTACATTTGGGGTTTGCCAAGTCAGTTTCTAACCGCGCACTGATTTCATTTTGGCTATAACCGGAGTTAGGAACATGAAATTGATAAAATACCAGTGGCCATAGTTCAAAGACAAATCCAAGTAACACATATCAAAAATCTAGCAACTTTTGTTTAGCCAATTTGTACAGTTTATTCGTGCAAGTTGAACATTCGGTTTTCAGCTCAAATCAGAATTCACATAAAGTATGGCTCTATTGTGCCCAATTCAAAAGGTTTCAAAGATTGAAATAAACTAACAATAAGTCACATATCATGTTAAGTTTCATTTTACAGAATACACACAATCCACAGAGTACAAAACCGTGAGCAAGTTACAGATTCGATTCTCATTTAGTTAGTCACATTCGCATACGATTATCCGAAGATCTAAATACAATTAGCCTATGATATCCACATGAAAGATGAAGTAATTTTTGTCTAATTTTCAAATATGCAAAGCTTTAATCACAGAAGTCAACACATTTTATCATACAAGGTTATTTTCTTGCAAGTGCTGTATAAAACTACTTTTACACTAATTCAAGCATATCTCGGGCTATACATAAGCAAACGACATGATATCCTAGTCTAAATTGAGTGTTTTTAAATTATCTTTCTAGTGGTATAAGTCTCACATGCCATTTGGTTGTCTATCAATACCAGATTTCTCATCAAGCAACAAAACACAACGATAATTCAAATTGACATAATTTAATCATACGGAAACGAAATCAAGCGAATCCAAAGCCGAAACTTAATAGTTTTTCGCAAGGAATCTGATTATAATATACTAATTAACATTTGAAAAACTTAATTTTTCTGATCAAACAATAACAAATTCATTTTTAAACCCTAGCGCATCAAACAATCAAATTAACGATTACAATCAACAAATACGCGTATAGACTTGAGCAATTGAAAACATAACTATGAAACATTGATAAAAATCAGATTTTTAAGATTAAGGTTTAGCTAAATATACCTTTGATCAAGAAATTAAATACACCAACGCATAGAGCACGAAGGGAATTGCAACGTTCGTGTAGAAGGTTTAGGCTAACAATTAAAATTGAAGGGTGGTGTGTTGGTGGTTGAGGTTGAAGAACAGAGGGGATTAGGAGGAGGATCGACTGCCTTTTTGTGTTAGTGAGGGTTTTTACAATTTTTAGGTTTAATACTTGTATTTATACTAACCCTAGTTTACTAATTTAGCAATTAGGTCCTTCAAGTTGCAACAATTAAAATAAAAAGGGGAGGTGTGGGAGTAATTGGCCGAATGGCCCATGGGGTAAGTTTCCGGGCTCGTGTTTTGTAAAAGCGTGTAATCGTGACTCGTTTCAAGTGCCGTTTAGTCGTACCGAATGCCCGGAACGCTAAACTGATCGTTAAAACGCAACCAAACGTTAATTTATTAAAAACCCAATAAATTAATTATTTTTAAAAAGTTAATAATTAATAATTTAATTATTAAAATAAACCCGAGCGTTTCGTTGCTCAAAAAGCAGTTATCAAAATCGTATCGTTTTTATCGTATTTCATTAACCGAAATATTTATTTGAATTAATATCAACCCTTATTAATTATTGTAACCCTCCGAAGATCAAGTACGCATTTAATACACGTAAACGCATAAAAGTTAAATAATCGCCGTTAAATAAACTAACGGAAGGTTAACGGAAGTAACGGAAAAATCAGGGTTGTTACATTACCCACCTGTTATTGAAAATTTCGTCCCGAAATTTTAGTGATCGTCCACTGAATTAGTTTCCTCAGGAAACAGTTGCGGATATTTTAGCCTCATCTGGTCTTCACCCTCCCACGTGAACTCTGGTCCTCTTCTCGCGTTCCACCGAACCTTAACGATAGGAATTCTGCTTTGCTTCAACTGTTTGACTTCACAGCCCAAGATTTCAACAGGTTCCTCAATGAAATGAAGTTTTTCGTCGATACATAGTTCCTCTAAAGGAATAATCAAATTATCATCGGCTAGGCACTTCTTTAGATTGGATACATGGAAAACGTCATGAATACCGCTGAGTGTTTGTGGCAGTTCCAATCTGTAAGCTACTGGCCCAACTCTTTCAGTTATCTCAAATGGTCCAACATATCTAGGACTCAGCTTACCTCGTTTCTCAAATCGTACAACACCCTTCCAAGGTGATACCTTAAGCATAACTTTGTCACCAACTTGGAATTCTATGTCCTTTCGTCTAACATCGACATAACTCTTTTGATGACTTCGAGCCGTTCTTATTCATTCTTGAATCTGCAGGACTTTCTCAGTTGTCTCCTGAATAATC
The DNA here is from genome assembly GCF_046630445.1 of Rutidosis leptorrhynchoides. Classification (NCBI taxonomy): domain Eukaryota; kingdom Viridiplantae; phylum Streptophyta; class Magnoliopsida; order Asterales; family Asteraceae; genus Rutidosis; species Rutidosis leptorrhynchoides. Next base: position 317,849,507 of record NC_092343.1, read on the forward strand.
TCAGGACCTGTCAACTGACTATCTCCTAATTCGCTCCAACAAATGGGAGATCTACACTTCCTTCCATACAACGCTTCGAAAGGTGCAGTCTTAATGCTCGTATGGTAGCTGTTATTGTATGAGAACTCAGCAAGTGGTAAATACTTATCCCATCCATTTTCGAAATCAATGACACACGCTCTCAACATGTCCTCAAAAGTCTGAATAGTTCGTTCGCTCTGGCCATCCGTCTGGGGGTGATATGCTGTACTCATATCTAAATGGGTCCCCATTGCTTTCTGTAATGATTGCCAAAACTTGGAAGTAAATATGCTGTCACGATCGGATATAATGGATATAGGCACTCCATGCCTAGAGACGACTTTCTTAATGTAGATCTGAGCCAACTTCTCCATTATATTAGTTTCCCTTATCGGTAAGAAGTGTGCAGACTTAGTGAGACGATCCACGATAACCTAAATAGTATCGTGACCTCCTGCCGTTCTCGGCAGTTTTGTGATGAAGTCTATGGAAATACCTTCCCACTTCCACTGGGGAATCTCTGGTTGAGTTAATAATCCTGATGGCTTCTGATGCTCAGCCTTGACTTTGGCGCAAGTCAAGCATTTCCCAACATAGGTAGCAATGTCAGCTTTCAAATTTGGCTACTAATAAAATGCCTTCAAATCTTGGTACATCTTATCTGATCCCGGATGAATTGAGTATCTTGACTTGTGTGCTTCCTCCAACACTAGTTCTCTCAACCCACCAAACTTTGGTACCCAAATTCGGTTAGCAAAGTACCGTGTTCCATCCTCCTTGATGTCAAACTTCTTATCCATCCCTTTGAGAAATTCAACATCGACATTTTCTTGTTTTATGGCTTCTTGTTGTGCTTCGCAGATTTGTGATGTGAGATTCGTACAGACAACTATGTTAAGCGCTTTAACCCTAAGATGTTTCACTCGCTCTTTTCTTCTTAAAGCATCTGCCACAACATTCGCCTTGCCCAGATGGTATTGAAGTTCGCAGTTATAATCATTAAGTAGTTCCATCCAATGTCGTTGTCACATGTTGAGTTGTTTCTGATCGAATATGTGCTATAAACTCTTATGGTTAGTGAAGATAGTGAACTTGGTTCCAAACAGGTAGTGTCTCCACATTTTAAGCGCAAAGACAACAGCTCCTAACTCAAGGTCGTGCGTAGTGTAGTTCTGCTCATGAATATTTAACTGACGCGATCCATAAGCAATAACTTTATTTCGTTGCATAAGCACGCAACCCATTCCTTGACGTGAGACATCACAATATACAACAAAATCTTCACTTCCCTCGGGTAGAGACAATACTGGTGCAGTTGTTAACTTCTCCTTCAACAACTGAAATGCAGTCTCTTGCAGTTCTGACCACTCAAACTTCTTGCCCTTATGAGTCAACGCGGTTAATGGTCGGGCGATCTTAGAGAATCCTTCGATAAATCTTCGGTAGTAACCAGCTAGACCCAAAAATTTCCTAATCTGCGTTGGCGCCTTTGGAGTTTCCCAATTCTTAACCGACTCAATCTTTGCTGGATCGACCTGTATTCCATTAGCCCCTACAACATGGCCAAGAAATTGTACTTCTGGTAACCAAAAGTCACACTTAGAGAACTTTGCATATAACTTCTCTTCTCTAAGCATAGTCAATATCGAACGTAGATGATGTTCGTGCTCTTCTCTGTTCTTGGAGTACACCAATATATCATCAATGAACACAATGACGAATTTATCTAGGTATGGCTTACACACACGGTTCATGAGGTCCATGAACACTGCTGGTGCGTTCGTCAAACCAAACGGCATCACTGTATAAAATGTCCCGTTCTTATTGATTAAAAACGTTCCATATTAATTGATTTCGTTGCGAGGTTTTGACCTCTATATGAGACGTTTTTCAAAGACTGTATTCATTTTTAAAACAAACCATAACCTTTATTTCATAAATAAAGGTTTAAAAAGCTTTACGTAGATTATCAAATAATGATAATCTAAAATATCCTGTTTACACACGACCATTACATAATGGTTTACAATACAAATATGTTACATCGAAATCAGTTTCTTGAATGCAGTTTTTACACAATATCATACAAACATGGACTCCAAATCTTGTCCTTATTTTAGTATACAACAGCGGAAGCTCTTAGTATTCACCTGAGAATAAACATGCTTTAAACGTCAACAAAAATGTTGGTGAGTTATAGGTTTAACCTATATATATCAAATCGTAACAATAGACCACAAGATTTCATATTTCAATACACATCCCATACATAGAGATAAAAATCATTCATATGGTGAACACCTGGTAACCGACATTAACAAGATGCATATATATAAGAATATCCCCATCATTCCGGGACACCCTTCGGATATGATATAAATTTCGAATTACTAAAGCATCCGGTACTTTGGATGGGGTTTGTTAGGCCCAATAGATCTATCTTTAGGATTCGCGTCAATTAGGGTGTCTGTTCCCTAATTCTTAGATTACCAGACTTAATAAAAAGGGGCATATTCGATTTCGATAATTCAACCATAGAATGTAGTTTCACGTACTTGTGTCTATTTTGTAAATCATTTATAAAACCTGCATGTATTCTCATCCCAAAAATATTAGATTTTAAAAGTGGGACTATAACTCACTTTCACAGATTTTTACTTCGTCGGGAAGTAAGACTTGGCCACTGGTTGATTCACGAACCTATAACAATATATACATATATATCAAAGTATGTTCAAAATATATTTACAACACTTTTAATATATTTTGATGTTTTAAGTTTATTAAGTCAGCTGTCCTCGTTAGTAACCTACAACTAGTTGTCCACAGTTAGATGTACAGAAATAAATCGATAAATATTATCTTGAATCAATCCACGACCCAGTGTATACGTATCTCAGTATTGATCACAACTCAAACTATATATATTTTGGAATCAACCTCAACCCTGTATAGCTAACTCCAACATTCACATATAGAGTGTCTATGGTTGTTCCGAAATATATATAGATATGTCGACATGATAGGTCGAAACATTGTATACGTGTCTATGGTATCTCAAGATTACATAATATACAATACAAGTCAATTAAGTTATGGTTGGAATAGATTTGTTACCAATTTTCACGTAGCTAAAATGAGAAAAATTATCCAATCTTGTTTTACCCATAACTTCTTCATTTTAAATCCGTTTTGAGTGAATCAAATTGGTATGGTTTCATATTGAACTATATTTTATGAATCTAAACAGAAAAGTATAGGTTTATAGTCGGAAAAATAAGTTACAAGTCATTTTTGTAAAGGTAGTCATTTCAGTCGAAAGAACGACGTCTAGATGACCATTTTAGAAAACATACTTCCACTTTGAGTTTAACCATAATTTTTGGATATAGTTTCATGTTCATAATAAAAATCATTTTCTCAGAATAACAACTTTTAAATCAAAGTTTATCATAGTTTTTAATTAACTAACCCAAAACAGCCCGCGGTGTTACTACGACGGCGTAAATCCGGTTTTACGGTGTTTTTCGTGTTTCCAGGTTTTAAATCATTAAGTTAGCATATCATATAGATACAGAACATGTGTGTAGTTAATTTTAAAAGTCAATTTAGAAGGATTAACTTTTGTTTGCGAACAAGTTTAGAATTAACTAAACTATGTTCTAGTGATTACGAGTTTAAACCTTCGAATAAGATAGTTTTATATATATGAATCAAATGATGTTATGAACATCATTACTACCTCAATTTTAGTAGGTAAACCTACTGGAAGTGACAAGAAATGATTTAGCTTCAAAGGATCTTGGATGGCTTGAAAGTTCTTGAAGTAGGATCATGACACAAAAACAAGTTCAAGTAAGATTTTTACTCGAATTAAGATAGTTTATAGTTATAGAAATTGAATCAAAGTTTGAATATGAATATTACCTTGAATAAGAAATATAACCTACTATATATAACAAAGGTTTCTTGATCTTAGATGATTACTTGGAATGGATTAGAAGGCTTGGAAGTAAATTAGTAAAATTGAAGGGATTTTTGAAGTGTTCTTCCTATGATGATTATAGCTTAATTCTTGAAGTGATTTTTGATGAAGATGATGATTAACTACTGGAAAAATACATTCATAATAGTGTGTGTGTGTTGAGAGAGAATTAGAAAGAGAATTGGAAGTGAAATGGAGTGAATGATGAGTGGTAATTGGTGAGTGTTGAGTGGGGTTAAAAGGAGTTCTAGTTAGTTGACTAGCTCATGGTAGAAGTTAAAATTGATTAGTCATACATGACATAATCAAGAGTGGAATCCCATGCTAGTTCCTATTGGTATATACCCATAGTAAGTACGTTTTGAAGTTATGTATAATACGGGTAAGAATACGACTAGAATTCTTGATGAAAGAAAAGAATGGGAAAGTAACTGTAACCATTTTCGTTAAGTATGAGTGTTTTGATATATGTCTTGAAGTCTTCCAAAAGTATTTTAATACATCTAAATACACTACATGTATATACATTTTAACTGAGTCGTTAAGTCATCGTTAGTCGTTACATGTAAGTGTTGTTTTGAAACCTTTAAGTTAACGATCTCAATTAATGTTGTTAACCCATTATTTATTATATCTAATGAGATGTTAAATTATTATATTATCATGATATTATGATATATTAATATATCTTAATATGATATATATACATTTAAATGTCGTTACAACGATAATCGTTACATATATGTCTCGTTTCGAAATCCCTAAGTTAGTAGTCTTGTTTATATGTATATAACTCATTGTTAATATACTTATGGAGATACTTACTTATCATAATCTCATGTTAACCATATGTATATCCATATATATATCGTCATGTCGTTTTTACAAGTTTTAACGTTCGTGAATCGCCGGTCAACTTGGGTGGTCAATTGTCTATATGAAACATATTTCAATTAATCAAGTCTTAACAAGTTTGATTGCTTAACATGTTGGAAACATTTAATCATGTAAATATCAATCTCAATTAATATATATAAACATGGAAAAGTTCGGGTCACTACAGTACCTACCCGTTAAATAAATTTCGTCCCGAAATGTTAAGCTGTTGAAGGTGTTGACGAATCTTCTGGAAATAGATGCGGGTATTTCTTCTTCATCTGATCTTCACCCTCCCAGGTGAACTCGGGTCCTCTATGAGCATTCCATCAAACCTTAACAATTGGTATCTTGTTTTGCTTAAGTCTTTTAACCTCACGATCCATTATTTCGACGGGTTCTTCGATGAATTAGAGTTTTTTGTTCATTTGGATTTCATCTAACGGAATAGTGAGATCTTCTTTAGCAAAGCATTTCTTCAAATTCGAGACGTGGAAAGTGTTATGTACAGCCGCGAGTTGTTGAGGTAACTCAAGTCGGTAAGCTACTGGTCCGACACGATCAATAATCTTGAATGGTCCAATATACCTTGGATTTAATTTCCCTCGTTTACCAAATCGAACAACGCCTTTCCAAGGTGCAACTTTAAGCATGACCATCTCTCCAATTTCAAATTCTATATCTTTTCTTTTAATGTCAGCGTAGCTCTTTTGTCGACTTTGGGCGGTTTTCAACCGTTGTTGAATTTGGATGATCTTCTCGGTAGTTTCTTGTATAATCTCCGGACCCGTAATCTGTCTATCCCCCACTTCACTCCAACAAATCGGAGACCTGCACTTTCTACCATAAAGTGCTTCAAATGGCGCCATCTCAATGCTTGAATGGTAGCTGTTGTTGTAGGAAAATTCTGCTAACGGTAGATGTCGATCCCAACTGTTTCCGAAATCAATAACACATGCTCGTAGCATGTCTTCAAGCGTTTATATTGTCCTTTTGCTCTGCCCATCAGTTTGTGGATGATAGGCAGTACTCATGTCTAGACGAGTTCCTAATGCTTGTTGTAATGTCTGCCAGAATCTTGAAATAAATCTGCCATCCCTATCAGAGAGAATAGAGATTGGTATTCCATGTCTGGAGACGACTTCCTTCAAATACAGTCGTGCTAACTTCTCCATCTTGTCATCTTCTCTTATTGGCAGGAAGTGTGCTGATTTGGTGAGACGATCAACTATTATCCAAATAGTATCAAAACCACTTGCAGTCCTTGGCAATTTAGTGATGAAATCCATGGTAATGTTTTCCCATTTCCATTCTAGGATTTCGGGTTGTTGAAGTAGACCTGATGGTTTCTGATGCTCAGCTTTGACCTTAGAACACGTCAAACATTCTCCTACGTATTTAGCAACATCGGCTTTCATACCCGGCCACCAAAAATATTTCCTGAGATCCTTGTACATCTTCCCCGTTCCAGGATGTATTGAGTATCTGGTTTTATGAGCTTCTCTAAGTACCATTTCTCTCATATCTCCAAATTTTGGTACCCAAATCCTTTCAGCCCTATACCGGGTTCCGTCTTCCCGAATATTAAGATGTTTCTCCGATCCTTTGGGTATTTCATCCTTTAAATTTCCCTCTTTTAAAACTCCTTGTTGCGCCTCCTTTATTTGAGTAGTAAGGTTATTATGAATCATTATATTCATAGATTTTACTCGAATGGGTTCTCTGTCCTTCCTGCTCAAGGCATCGGCTACCACATTTGCCTTCCCCGGGTGGTAACGAATCTCAAAGTCGTAATCATTCAATAATTCAATCCACCTACGCTGCCTCATATTCAGTTGTTTCTGATTAAATATGTGTTGAAGACTTTTGTGGTCGGTATATATAATACTTTTGACCCCATATAAGTAGTGCCTCCAAGTCTTTAATGCAAAAACAACTGCGCCTAATTCCAAATCATGTGTCGTATAATTTTGCTCGTGAATCTTTAATTGTCTAGACGCATAAGCAATCACCTTCGTTCGTTGCATTAATACACAACCGAGACCTTGCTTTGATGCGTCACAATAAATCACAAAATCATCATTCCCTTCAGGCAATGACAATATAGATGCCGTAGTTAGCTTTTTCTTCAATAACTGAAACGCTTTCTCTTGTTCATCCTTCCATTCAAATTTCTTCCCTTTATGCGTTAATGCAGTCAAGGGTTTTGCTATTCTGGAAAAGTCTTGGATGAACCTTCTGTAGTAACCAGCTAGTCCTAAAAACTGGATTATGTGTTTCGGAGTTTTCGGGGTTTCCCACTTTTCAACAGTTTCTATCTTTGCCGGATCCACCTTAATACCTTTTTTGTTCACTATGTGACCGAGGAATTGAACTTCTTCCAACTAAAATGCACACTTTGAAAATTTAGCGTACAATTTTTCCTTCCTCGATACTTCTAACACCTTTCTCAAATGTTCACCGTGTTCTTGGTCATTCTTTGAGTAAATAAGTATGTCATCAATGAAAACAATGACAAACTTGTCAAGGTATGGTCCACACACTCGGTTCATAAGGTCCATGAACACAGCTGGTGCATTAGTTAAACCAAACGGCATGACCATAAACTCGTAATGACCGTAACGTGTTCTGAAAGCAGTCTTTGGAATATCATCTTCTTTCACCCGCATTTGATGATACCCGGAACGTAAGTAAATCTTTGAATAAACAGACGAGCCTTGTAGTTGATCAAATAAGTCGTCGATTCTCGGTAGTGGGTAGCGGTTCTTGATGGTAAGTTTGTTCAACTCTCGGTAGTCGATACACAACCTGAATGTACCATATTTCTTCTTGACAAACAAAACAGGAGCTCCCCACGGTGATGTGCTTGGTCGAATGAAACCACGCTCTAAAAGTTCTTGTAATTGGCTTTGCAGTTCTTTCATCTCGCTGGGTACGAGTCTGTAAGGAGCACGAGCTATTGGTGCAGCTCCTGGTACAAGATCTATTTGAAATTCAACGGATCGCTGTGGGGGTAATCCCGGTAATTCTTTCGAAAATACATCGGGAAATTCTTTTGCAATGGGAACATCATTGATGCTCTTTTCTTCAGTTTGTACTTTCTCGACGTGTGCTAGAACAGCATAGCAACCTTTTCTTATTAGTTTTTGTGCCTTCAAATTACTAATAATATGTAGCTTCGTGTTGCCCTTTTCTCCGTACACCATTAAGGGTTTTCCTTTTTCTCGTATAATGCGAATTGCATTTTTGTAACAAACGATCTCTGCTTTCACTTCTTGCAACCAGTCCATACCGATTATCACATCAAAACTCCCTAACTCTACTGGTATCAAATCAATCTTAAATGTTTCGCTAACCAGTTTAATTTCTCAATTCCGACATATATTATCTGCTGAAATTAATTTACCATTTGCTAATTCGAGTAAAAATTTACTATCCAAAGGCGTCAATGGACAACTTAATTTAGCACAAAAATCTCTACTCATATAGCTTCTATCCGCACCCGAATCAAATAAAACGTAAGCAGATTTATTGTCAATAAGAAACGTACCCGTAACAAGCTCCGGGTCTTCCTGTGCCTCTGCCGCATTAATATTGAAAACTCTTCCGCGGCCTTGTCCATTTGTGTTCTCCTGGTTCGGGCAATTTCTAATAATGTGGCCCGGTTTTCCACATTTATAACAAACTACATTGGCATAACTTGCTCCGACACTACTTGCTCCGCCATTACTCGTTCCGACACCATTTGTTCCTTTTGTTCTATTAACCCCTGGTCCATAGACCTCACACTTCGCCGCGCTATGACCATTTCTTTTACACTTTTTGCAAAATTTGGTGCAGAACCCGGAGTGATACTTTTCACACATTTGGCATAGCTGCTTCTGATTGTTGTTGTTGTTGCGGTTATTACTATTGTTGGGATGATTGTTGTAGTTGTTGTTGTTGTTGTTGTTGTTGTTGTTGTTGTTGTTGTTGTTGTTGTTGTTGTTGTTGTTGTTGTTGTTGGGCCGTTTGTTGTAGTTGCGATTGATGTTGCGATTGTTGGGATAATTGTTGCGATTATTGTTGTAATTGCTGTTGTTGTTGTATTGGTTATTCTTATCACCGTTTTCCTCCTACTTTCTTTTGACTTGCTTCACATTGGCCTCTTCAGCAGTCTGTTCTTTAATTCTTTCTTCAATCTGGTTCACTAGTTTGTGAGCCATTCTACATGCCTGTTGTATGGAGGCGGGCTCGTGTGAACTTATATCTTCTTGGATTCTTTCCGGTAATCCTTTCACAAACGCGTCAATCTTCTCTTCCTCATCTTTGAATGCTCCCGGACACAATAGGTACAATTCTGTGAATCGTCTTTCGTACGTGGTAATATCAAATCCTTGGGTTCGTAACCCTCTAAGTTCTGTCTTGAGCTTATTGACCTCGGTTCTGGGACGGTACTTCTCGTTCATCAAGTGCTTGAATGCTGACCACGGTAGTACGTACGCATCGTCTTGTCCCACTTGCTCTAGATAGGTATTCCACCATGTTAATGCAGAACCTGTGAAGGAATGCGTAGCGTACTTTACTTTGTCCTCTTCAGTACACTTACTTATGGCAAACACCGATTCGACCTTCTCAGTCCACCGTTTCAATCCGATCGGTCCTTCGGTTCCATCAAATTCCAAAGGTTTGCAGGCAGTGAATTCTTTGTAGGTGCATCCTACACGATTTCCTGTACTGCTAGATCTAAGGTTATTGTTGGTATGTAGCGCAGCCTGTACTGCGGCTATGTTTGAAGCTAGAAAAGTACGGAATTCCTCTTCATTCATATTCACGGTGTGTCTAGTAGTCGGTGCCATTTCCTTCAAAATAGTCAAATGGAACAAGTTAATCATACAGAATATTAAGAGTAGTTAATAGTATTTCGTAGCATAATATGAACTCATTTATAAAAGCTTTTTCTTCATATTAGCGTTTTATAAGTTTAAATTCGGGTAGTACCTACCCGTTAAGTTCATACTTAGTAGCTAATATACAATTCAACTACTACAATTCTATATGAAAAACTGATTATAATAATATTTCGCGTTCAAACTTTTATACAATATTTTACAAACTTACAATACCGCTTATTTTACATAAAGCATGAAATATAGCACACAATAACTTTGATACAAGATAGTTGTGAAGATAATTCTAGCTAGTACACAAGTCGTTCAGCAAAGGCAATAAAGACACGTAATTCATACGTCCAGAAACAAGTCATGCATTCTGGTTTTACTAGGACTACTTCCCATCCTTGGTCTTGTGGAACATAACCGTTATGGCCGTTGATAAGATAGCGTGTTGTAACGTCATCAAAGGGACGAGGGTTACGTAATGTCCAACAGTCCCGTAACAATCTCAAAACCTCATTTCTTACCCCAATTACCGACTCCGTCACTTGTGGGAACGTTTTGTTTAATAGTTGTAGGCCGATGTTCTTGTTCTCACTTTGGTGAGAAGCGAACATTACTAATCCGTAAGCATAACATGCTTCTTTATGTTGCATGTTAGCCGCTTTTTCTAAATCACGAAGTCCAATATTCGGATATATTGAGTCAAAATAATTTCTTAACCCATTGCGTAAAATAGCATTTGGGTTCCCCGCAATATATGCGTCAAAGTAAACACATCGTAACTTATGGATTTCCCAATGTGATATCCCCCATATTTCGAACGAAAGCCTTTTATAAACCAAGGCATTCTTGGAACGTTCTTCGAATGTCTTACAAACTGATCTCGCCTTAAATAGTTGTGCCGAGGAATTCTGTCCGACTCTAGACAAGATTTCATCAATCATGTCTCCGGGTAGGTCTCTTAAAATATTGGGTTGTCTATCCATTTTGTTTTTTTATACTGTAAAATAGACAAGAGTTAGATTCATAAAAAAAATACTTATTAATACAAGCAATTTTTACATATATCATAAAGCATAAGCACACTATATTACATATATTACACCACACGAATACAACTATCTTATTCCGACTTGCTCGTTTCTTCTTGTTCGGTTTTGGTTCGTTTTGCCAAGTTTCTAGGGATATATGATGTTCCCCTAATACGAGCCGTCGTTGTCCACATTGGTTTAGAAAAACCTGGTGGTTTAGAGGTTCCCGGGTAATTGTTACAACTTAAGGACTTCGGGGGTTGACGATACATATAAAGTTCATCGGGGTTGGAATTAGATTTCTCTATTTTTATGCCCTTGCCCTTATTATTTTCTTTTGCCTTTTTAAATTCAGTTGGGGTAATTTCTATAACATCATCTGAATTCTCGACGGAATCCAATTCATCGGAGAATTGGTAATCCTCCCAATATTTTGCTTCCTTGGCGGAAACACCATTGACCATAATTAACCTTGGTCGGTTGGTTGAGGATTCTTTTTTACTTAACCATTTTATTATTTCCCCCACCGGTTCTATTTCTTCTTCCGGTTCCGATTCTTCTTCCGGTTCCGATTCTTCTTCCGGTTCCGACTCTTCTTCCGGTTCCTCTTCGGGAACTTGTGAATCAGTCCACGAATCATTCCAATTTACATTTGACTCTTCATTATTATTAGGTGAGTCAATGGGACTTGTTCTAAAGGTAGACATCTATCACATAATATCAAACACGTTAAGAGATTAATATATCACATAATATTCATATGTTAAAAATATATAGTTTCCAACAAAAATGTTAAGCAATCATTTTTAAAGAAAACACGGTCGAAGTCCAGACTCACTAATGCATCCTAACAAACTCGATAAGACACACTAATGCAAATTTTCTGGTTCTCTAAGACCAACGCTCGGATACCAACTGAAATGTCCCGTTCTTATTGATTAAAAACGTTCCATATTAATTGATTTCGTTGCGAGGTTTTGACCTCTATATGAGACGTTTTTCAAAGACTGCATTCATTTTTAAAACAAACCATAACCTTTATTTCATAAATAAAGTTTTAAAAAGCTTTACGTAGATTATCAAATAATGATAATCTAAAATATCCTGTTTACACACGACCATTACATAATGGTTTACAATACAAATATGTTACATCGAAATCAGTTTCTTGAATGCAGATTTTACACAATATCATACAAACATGGACTCCAAATCTTGTCCTTATTTTAGTATGCAACAGCGGAAGCTCTTAGTATTCACCTGAGAATAAACATGCTTTAAACGTCAACAAAAATGTTGGTGAGTTATAGGTTTAACCTATATATATCAAATCGTAATAATAGACCACAAGATTTCATATTTCAATACACATCCCATACATAGAGATAAAAATCATTCATATGGTGAACACCTGGTAACCGACATTAACAAGATGCATATATATAAGAATATCCCCATCATTCCGGGACACCCTTCGGATATGATATAAATTTCGAATTACTAAAGCATCCGGTACTTTGGATGGGGTTTGTTAGGCCCAATAGATCTATCTTTAGGATTCGCGTCAATTAGGGTGTCTGTTCCCTAATTCTTAGATTACCAGACTTAATAAAAAGGGGCATATTCGATTTCGATAATTCAACCATAGAATGTAGTTTCACGTACTTGTGTCTATTTTGTAAATCATTTATAAAACCTGCATGTATTCTCATCCCAAAAATATTAGATTTTAAAAGTGGGACTATAACTCACTTTCACAGATTTTTACTTCGTCGGGAAGTAAGACTTGGCCACTGGTTGATTCACGAACCTATAACAATATATACATATATATCAAAGTATGTTCAAAATATATTTACAACACTTTTAATATATTTTGATGTTTTAAGTTTATTAAGTCAGCTGTCCTCGTTAGTAACCTACAACTAGTTGTCCACAGTTAGATGTACAGAAATAAATCGATAAATATTATCTTGAATCAATCCACGACCCAGTGTATACGTATCTCAGTATTGATCACAACTCAAACTATATATATTTTGGAATCAACCTCAACCCTGTATAGCTAACTCCAACATTCACATATAGAGTGTCTATGGTTGTTCCGAAATATATATAGATGTGTCGACATGATAGGTCGAAACATTGTATACGTGTCTATGGTATCTCAAGATTACATAATATACAATACAAGTCGATTAAGTTATGGTTGGAATAGATTTGTTACCAATTTTCACGTAGCTAAAATGAGAAAAATTATCCAATCTTGTTTTACCCATAACTTCTTCATTTTAAATCCGTTTTGAGTGAATCAAATTGGTATGGTTTCATATTGAACTCTATTTTATGAATCTAAACAGAAAAGTATAGGTTTATTGTCGGAAAAATAAGTTACAAGTCATTTTTGTAAAGGTAGTCATTTCAGTCGAAAGAACGACGTCTAGATGACCACTTTAGAAAACATACTTCCACTTTGAGTTTAACCATAATTTTTTGATATAGTTTCATGTTCATAATAAAAATCATTTTCTCAGAATAACAACTTTTAAATCAAAGTTTATCATAGTTTTTAATTAACTAACCCAAAACAGCCCGCGGTGTTACTACGACGGCGTAAATCCGGTTTTACGGTATTTTTCGTGTTTCCAGGTTTTAAATCATTAAGTTAGCATATCATATAGATACAGAACATGTGTGTAGTTAATTTTAAAAGTCAATTTAGAAGGATTAACTTTTGTTTGCGAACAAGTTTAGAATTAACTAAACTATGTTCTAGTGATTACGAGTTTAAACCTTCGAATAAGATAGTTTTATATATATGAATCGAATGATGTTATGAACATCATTACTACCTCAAGTTTAGTAGGTAAACCTACTGGAAGTGACAAGAAATGATCTAGCTTCAAAGGATCTTGGATGACTTGAAAGTTCTTGAAGTAGGATCATGACACAAAAACAAGTTCAAGTAAGATTTTTACTCGAATTAAGATAGTTTATAGTTATAGAAATTGAATCAAAGTTTGAATATGAATATTACCTTGAATAAGAAAGATAACCTACTATATATAACAAAGGTTTCTTGATCTTAGATGATTACTTGGAATGGATTAGAAAGCTTGGAAGTAAATTAGTAAACTTGAAGGGATTTTTGAAGTGTTCTTGAAGTGTTCTTCCTATGATGATTATAGCTTGATTCTTAAAGTGATTTTTGATGAAGATGATAATTAACTACTAGAAAAATATGTTCATAATAGTGTGTGTGTGTGTTGAGAGAGAATTAGAAAGAGAATTGGAAGTGAAATGGAGTGAATGATGAGTGGTAATTGGTGAGTGTTGAGTGGGGTTAAAAGGAGTTCTAGTTAGTTGACTAGCTCATGGTAGAAGTTAAAATTGATTAGTCATATATGACATAATCAAGAGTGGAATCCCATGCTAGTTCCTATTGGTATATACCCATAGTAAGTACGTTTTGAAGTTGTGTATAATACGGGTAAGAATACGACTAGAATTCTTGATGAAAGAAAAGAATGGGAAAGTAACTGTAACCATTTTCATTAAGTATGAGTGTTTTGATATATGTCTTGAAGTCTTCCAAAAGTATTTTAATACATCTAAATACACTACATGTATATACATTTTAACTGAGTCGTTAAGTCATCGTTAGTCGTTACATGTAAGTGTTGTTTTGAAACCTTTAAGTTAACGATCTCAATTAATGTTGTTAACCCATTGTTTATTATATCTAATGAGATGTTAAATTATTATATTATCATGATATTATGATATATTAATATATCTTAATATGATATATATACATTTAAAGGTCATTACAACGATAATCGTTACATATATGTCTCGTTTCGAAATCCCTAAGTTAGTAGTCTTGTTTATATGTATATAACTCATTGTTAATATACTTATGGAGATACTTACTTATCATAATCTCATGTTAACCATATGTATATCCATATATATATATATCGTCATGTCGTTTTTACAAGTTTTAACGTTCGTGAATCGCCGGTCAACTTGGGTGGTCAATTGTCTATATGAAACATATTTCAATTAATCAAGTCTTAACAAGTTTGATTGCTTAACATGTTGGAAACATTTAATCATGTAAATATCAATCTCAATTAATATATATAAACATGGAAAAGTTCGGGTCACTACACTGTAAACTCATAATGTCCATAACGTGTTCTAAACGCTGTCTTCGGGACATCAGCTTCCTTGACTCTCAATTGGTGATACCCGAATCTCAAATCAATCTTCGAATGACAACTAGATCCATGTAGTTGATCAAATAAGTCATCAATCCTCGGTAGCGGATACCGATTCTTGATTGTCAACTTGTTCAATTCTCTGTAGTCGATACACAATCTCATCGACCCATCCTTCTTCTTAACAAACAAGACTGGAGCCCCAATTTGGGAATTCGTGGTTATGTGACCCACCTTCTAGTACCGGTCACAAATTAGGGCATTACAATTCTGATGTTCTTCACCACGGGAAGCTCTTGTAGTCTAAAGGTGCAAGTTCTTATATTGTACGCGTAACAGGTGCAGCTGCTGGCACCAAATCAATCCGAAATTCGACTTCACGGTGGGGGTAGACGTGTAACCTCAGGGTAATCTCTAATAGTCAGTAAATGTTTGGGTCTCTTAAATGTCGGCTCATATTTACTCACATGTGCCAGATTTGCGAGATATTCTCATCTCATGTACTTCTGGACCTTCGAGTAATTAGTGTAACATGACGGTGTACTGATCTCCTCACCATACACCATTATCATCGGAGAAAGGAATTCGAATAGCCTTCTAGTTGTAGCTGCCTTAGTTGTATCATCAGATGATAAGGTTGTTTCAACCACTAAGTTAAAACTTCCCAGTTTAATAGTTTTATAGAGTACATGTTGTCTAAGGAAGGTACAGGTTTATAAACATCGTGACCAATTTCTCTAGCGTTAGAGCTTCTCTCAGCATCGGTGTTGACAGCATATATAAACATTATGGTTGATGAGCGAGAACGTGATGACTTTCATGGAAAATGAAAATGAACAAGGTGTAATGGTAACTCAAACAAAATCTGATATTTAGTCGAAAAGGGTTGGTACAATTTCTAGACGTATGTGTCTCGCGGGAAACAGATGAAGTGTAGTTCACGTCGATGGGTTCAAAATTGGTTGGCAATGTTTGTGGGTATAATGAAAATGATTGTCGCTTAAGAATAGTATGTTGGAACAAAATGATGAGGGATATGGTAACGGGTAGTATTACTAGTAGCAATGAGTGGTGGAGTTAGCGATAAGTAGCGATGGGTTGTGATAAGCAGTGATGATAGTAGTGACGTATAAGTTGTTAGATAGCATGCTCACATCATAAGTATATGCACATGTACTCTAATGCACCCAATAAGGCATAATGGTCTTCAGTCGGTAGGCTCGTGTTGGAAAACAAAATCATGGACGGCGGATGGCTGAATGATAGGTAAGTTGGTAATCGAGTGGACAATATCTACTACGTATTGTGCGGGCGGTTATTAGGAATTCCTCCTCTAAAGACGTATCAGAAATGAGTTGTGATGCACATTAGCGATTAGTAAAATGCGGAGGTGTTGGTAGTGTCGAGTATTACTTAGTAGTGGTAAGCAGTAATGAGTAGTAGCAAGTAGCAAGGGGTAGTGGTAAGTAGTATTTAGTAATGACAAGCAGTGTGAAGCAGTGATCAGTCGTGACTAGTAGTGAGAGGCGGCGTTGAGTAGTAGTTATCAGTGATAAACAGTACTGAGTAGTGGTATGAGATGACGAGTGTGTTCAAGTAGTGTCTTAGTAGTGACAAGTAGTGATTGGTGGTAATAGACAGTGTCGAGCAGTGATGAGTTGGGTCAAGATCACAAGTTACTTACAAGCTATATTAACAATTAATTTGCACATGGTAAGTTTCTTCTCACATTCGGGGTTATACGGTTTGTGTTCTAAACGTTGTCTATCCAAGTAACCTACTTGACTCGGCCCCAATTCCTTATTTTGCGATGTCGGAACTTCCATATGAGTTACCGTAATGTAATCCCGGTCATTACATTACGCTATCTCACATTTCCATTCGACATCACTCCATAAGTTCAAGATGGCATAGTCAACCTAATTCAGTTAAATCTCGCGCCGCGTGTACGTATGCGAGTCGTAGTATAGCGTTTAGTTCAAGTCCATAACAGATGGGTATTAGGTGTATATGTACTTGATGTAATGTGTAGCCCTACATGTCGTATTGTGAAGCAAATAGTGTAGTGACACGAACTTTTCCATGTATATATATATATTAAATGAAATTGTTATTTACATGATTAAGTGTTTCTAACATGTTAAGCAATCAAACTTGTTAAGACTTGATTAATTGAAATAGGTTTCATATAGACAATTGACCACCCAAGTTGACCGGTGATTCACGAACATTAAAACTTGTAAAAACTATATGATGACATATATATGATTATATATATAGTTAACATGATATTATGATAAGTAAGTATCTCATTAGGTATTTTAACAATGAGTTATATACATAAAATTGAGTTTATTGAATTAAGAAACTCGAAACGATATATATAACGATTATCGTTATAACAACGTCTTACTAAATACATGTGAATCATATTAAGATATTGATACACTATGTTTAATCATGATAAATGATAAGTAAACATGTCATTAAGTGTATTAACAATGAACTACATATGTAAAAATAAGACTACTAACTTAATGATTTCGAAACGAGACATATATGTAACGATTATCGTTGTAACAACATTTAACTATATATATATCATACTAAGATATATTAATATATCATATTGTCATGATAATGTAATAATTTAACATCTCTTTAGATATTATAAACAATGGGTTAACAACATTTAACAAGATCGTTAACCTAAAGGTTTCAAAACATCATTTACATGTAACGACTAACGATGACTTAATGAACCAGTTAAAATGTATATACATGTAGTGTTTTAATATGTATTCATACACTTTTGAAAGACTTCAAGACACTTATCAAAATACTTCTACTTAACAAAAATGCTTACAATTACATCCTCGTTCAGTTTCAACAACTATTCTACTCGTATGCACCCGTATTCGTACTCGTACAATACACAGCTTTTAGATGTATGTACTATTGGTATATACACTCCAATGATAAGCTCTTAGCAGCCCATGTGAGTCACCTAACACTTGTGGGAACCATCATTTGGCAACTAGTATGAAATATCTCATAAAATTACAAAAATATTAGTAATCATTCATGACCAAAAACACCTACAAACACTTTCATTCTTCAATTTTCTTTATTTAATTGATCTCTCTCAAGTTCTATCTTCAAGTTCTAAGTGTTCTTCATAAATTCTATAAGTTCTAGTTTCATATAATCAAGAATACTTCCAAGTTTGCTAGCTTACTTCCAATCTTGTAAAGTGATCATCCAACCTCAAGAAATCTTTCTTATTTACAGTTTTAAATATACTTTTCCCGACGAAGTAAAAATCTGTGAATGTGAGTTATAGTCCCACTTTTAAAATCTAATATTTTGGGATGAGAATACATGCAGCTTTATAAATGTTTTACAAAATAGACACAAGTACGCAAAACTACATTCTATGGTTGGATTATTAAACCGAATATCGCCCTTCAAGTCTGGTAGCCTAAGAATTAGGAAAATGGCCCCTAATTGATGTGAATCCTAAAGATAGATCTATTGGGCTTAACAATCTCCGTTCAGGTTATAGATGGTTTAGTACTTCGAGATTATTATACAGACGAGAGGTTCTGTTTTGGGGATATTCTATGCATTAAGTTAACGTCGGTTACCAGGTGTTCAACATATGAATGATTTTTATCTCTATGCAGTTTGCGAAATGCCTGATATGAGATGTATATTTATGGAAAAAATGAAATCTTGTGGTCTATTATTATGATTTGATAATATATAGGTTAAACATATAACTCACCACATTTTTGTTGACGTTTTAAGCATGTTTATTCTCAGATGATTATTAAGAGCTTCCGCTGTTGCATACTAAAATAAGGACAAGATTTGGAGTCCATGCTTGTATGATATTATGTAAAAACTGCGTTCAAGAAACTTATTTTTGATGTAATATATTCTTATTGTAAACCATTATGTAATGGTCTTGTGTAAACGGTATATTTTAGATTATCATTATTTGATAATCTACGTAATACTTTTTAAACCTTTATAGATAAAATAAAGGTTATGGTTGTTTTAAAAATGAATGCAGTCTTTGAAAAATGTCTCATATAGAGGTCAAAACCTCGCGACGAAATCAATTAATATGGAACGTTTATAATGAATATGAACGGGACATTTCAAATAGTGCAGGTATGGTGTATAAAAGTCATCCAAGACACACGGCTATAGACTAGACTTCACTAATGCGCCCTACGGTTAGACACACTAATGTATCCTAGTTCCCTATAGCTAAAGCTCTGATACCAAATATAACACCCCGTCAAAAATCTCTTTGACGGATCGTTAACTCTGGTCCCAATGCTTGGCTTGACTTCTACGTAACGGCAACAATTTACAGCGGAAGCAATTAATACCTGAGAATAAATCACACAAAACGAATCAACAATAATGTTGAGTGAATCTACAGGTTGTAGTTAAAAAATACAGTATGTTTAAGAAATCATATATTTTTGAAAAACGTTTAATAGTAGAAGACCACCAAAGTTTTATATCAAAATTTTGCATACAGCAATGTCAAGTGTTAACTGTTCGTAATCAGTGATATCAAGTTCCAAATGTGTGACACCAAAATAGTTTCGTTTCATATACTTGTAGACATTACCATGTCTAGATTTAAATGTTTGTAAATCACAGTTTCAAGTAACGTATCATAGTATCTGAAAAATGGTTATCAGAAAAATAGTTTAGTTTCCTTGACTACGAGATTCTATCGTTTGCATAAACCGAGCGCCTGAATACTAGTAATGACCCGAGTATAGAAGCCACTATACCCGCCTTACCTCGTAAAATGTTATACACTTGTTCAAATGTATTTAATGTTCAAAGTAAATGCGCCACAGTTTTTATAGCGGGTGAGGTTGTCAACCTAACGGATCCGTCCATCTAAATTGTTCTTACACCGATGGTATTAAAAGTATTCAAGCTAGAGGCTTTTTGATCAAACTCAATATGAATATGTGTAGTACTCATGTCAATATAAAGTATTTGAAAATGTAAATATAACAGCGTGTATTCTCATCCCTGGAAACATGTAAAAAGCGGGACTGTAGACTCACCTTTGAATAAAGCTCGGAATGAAAGACAAACGACTTGTACGGTTTAGACCCGAGTAATGTAACCTAAGTATACGTATTTAGGTTGGTCAATATATGTATCTTAAATAAGTGTGGTTTCATAGTGTACGTTGTCTTATTGCTCGACTCGACGCGTTTCAAAATAAAAGTCAACTATATCATGCAAGTCAAACAAAGTCAACCGAAGTCAAACCAAGTGTCAAACTTGGTCAAAGTAGTCAACTAAAGTCAAAATCAGTAGTTTCATGTCAAATATTGGTCAACATGTCAAACCTAAGTCAAACAATACGTTTTAGGTCATGAATGATCGTTTTCACAATTTCAGTTTATCGTTATGCACAAAGTTCATGAACGCGTAGCATACTTAGCACATTATCTCATAGTACAAAATTCAAGTAAATATGACAAACTCCAGATCATAAATATACTTAAAATCAATTCCAAAAAGTCTTTCCAGGGACTCATACGATAAATAAAAGTCAGGAATCAGAAGGGGTACATTTGGGGTTTGCCAAGTCAGTTTTTGACCGTGCACTGATTTATTTTTAGCTATAACCGGAGTTAGGAACATGAAATTCATACAAGAAAAGTGGCCATAGTTCAAAGACAAATCCAAGTAACACATATAAAAAATCTAGCAACTTTTGTTTAGCCAATTTGTACAGTTTATTCTTGCAAGTTGAACATTCAGTTTTCAGTTCAAATCAGAATTCACATAAAGTATGGCTTTATTGTGCCCAATGAATAAGGTTTCAGAGATTGACATAAACTAACAATAAGTCACATATCATGTTAAGTTTCATTTTCCAGAAGCATACATGCTCATACAATACACACAATCCACAGAGTACAAAACCGTGAGCAAGTTACAGATTCTATTCTCATTTAGTTAGTCATATTCGCACGCGATTATCCGAAGATCTACATACAATTAGCCTAAGATATACACATGAAAGATGAATTAATTTTTGTATAATTTTCAAATATGTAAAGATTTAATCACAGAAGTTAACACATTTTATCATACATGGTTATTTTCCTGCAAGTGCTGTATAAAACTACTTTTACACTAATTCAAGCATATCTCGGGCTATACATAAGCAAACGACATGATATCCTAGTCTAAATTGAGTGTTTTTAAATTATCTTTCCAGTGGTGTAAGTCTCACATGCCAATTCATTGTCTATCAATACCAGATTTCTGATCAAGCAACAAAAACACAACGATAATTCAAATTGACATAACTTAATCATACGGAAACGAAATCAAGCGAATCCAAAGCCTAAACTCAATAGTTTTTCTCAAGGAATCTGATTATAACATAATAATTAACATTTGAAAAACTTAATTTTTCTGATCAAACAATAACAAATTCGTTTTAAAACCCTAGCGCATCAAACAATCAAATTAACGATTACAATCAACACATACGCGTATAGACTTGAGTAATTGACAACATAACTATGAAACATTGAAAAAAATCAGATTTATAAGATTAGGGTTTAGCTAAATATACATTTGATCAAGAAATTAAATACACCAACGCGTAGAGCACGAAGGGAATTGCAACGTTCGTGTAGAAGGTTTAGGCTAAAAATTAAAGTTGAAGGGTGGTGTGTTGGTGGCTGAGGTCGACGAACAGAGGGGAGCAGGAGGAGGATCGACTGCCTTTTTGTGTTAGTGAGGGTTTTTACAATTTTTAGGTTTAATCCTTATATTTATACTAACCCTAGTTCACTAAATTAGCAATTAGGTCCCTCAAGTTGCAACAATTAAAATAAAAAGGGGAGGGGTGGGAGTAATTGGCCGAATGGCCCATGGGGTAAGTTTCCGGTGTGATGCCCTGTGCAAAACCATCGTGTACGAATCATCAACAACATGATCATTACAAGGTCAAATACTATATGCGGTTTCAAAAGAAGTTTGCATTCGTGAATAAAGGTGATGTCTTAACCAACATCAAATGTCTTACAACAAAAGTATGCTTCAATGAACAGAAGCAATTAGTAATAGTACGTGACCCAATGGTCGTTACAAATCATTGTTTCAAAAGGTAACATAGTTTGAATGCAAATAAAATGTTTCATGCGGTAACAACTTTAACAAGCGCAGCGGGAGTCTACAAGGCATGACTAGTACAACAGCGGAAGCAAGCAAACCTTAAGCACCTGAGAAAAACATGCTTAAAAACGTCAACACAAAGGTTGGTGAGCTATAGTTTAAGTATAACAGTAATGTAAGGTAGGCCACGAGATTTCAGTGCTTCAACAGTGTTTCAAAACTGTATGAAAAGTATATGTATAACCGTGGGCACTTGGTAACTAACTTAACGTTTATCACCCCCTAAAACTACACTTGGCGAGTGCGTATGTTTATGAAGTATTAAACACCTGTTAAATGCTAGCGCTACTAGCCCGAGTGGGGATGTCAAACCCTATGGATCCATATCTAAGATTCCCGTTCACCGGTTCAAAGACCAATGACTAAACGTTACCGAGCTAAGGGGAAAGTTTATGCCGTTGTATAACCCACACATATATAAAGTTTAAGTACTCGTGCCTAGTATGTAAAACGTAAAATGCGCATGTATTCTCAGTTCCCAAAATAGTTAAAGTTAAAAGGGATGCAATAACTCACAGTGGAAAAGTAGTAGTAAAGTTGACTCGGGAAAAGTAAGTAAGTACGTTTGTCCAAAAGGTCCACAACCTAAGTCAAAAGTTACTAAGTCTGGTAAATCGTCCCAATAGGTTTAAATATATGTAAATTAGGTCTTAAGTAACATCATCATTCATCATCAAACAAAAAGTATAAAGTAAGTTTCATTCTAGAAAAGAGTTTAAAACAAAGGCTGACTTCGATCAGTCTCCACGGCCTTTATAAAAACTGAATTGAGGTGGGACTAGTGGCCATGGCTCCATATATGAGTCCTTTAGTTGCTGTAAAAATTCCAGAACCAAAATCGTCTTCCTTTGACCGTGACGACGGTTTAAGTGCGAGTAGGTCAGAATTTTCAGCACAACGTTAAAAGGACATAGTGACGTTCGGAGGGCCATAGATCCTAAACCGTAACTCGGATTAAGACGAGTCTTAAACAAACAATTATCTACTCGAACAGAGCTAACTAAAAATAAACTTTAAAGTAGCCCATGTATTCTGATTAGACCCTAAAAACAGTAGGTTTAGTGTTTCGGTGGGTTCTTGGTGCTCGATGCTTATCACGGTTCTCATCCTTGATGCATATAGCTTCAAGTGTACAACTCGTTCATGTGTTTGCATCATATTTACCAAGTTTGGACCATCATAACACAAGTGTAAGTCTAAGATAAGTAGCACAACTCAATTAAGTGTTGCAAGTAGTTTGATGAACCAAAGTTACATCAAGATCTTAGATCTGACACATACATGAACTCTAAAAGTAATATTAAGCTACAAACTTGAAAGTAAACTAAATAATCAAGATCTTAAGTTGTAGAACATAGTTATTAGTTAGGTCTTGAAGATCCAAGACCCAAAAGTCTAGATCTAAAGTTACTAAGTTAAATCCTAAGTCATAACACATGAATCTTTACTTTAATGAAACCATAAGTTATGAAACTTAGATTCTCATCTTGTAAAGTGTATGTAAGCTCATAAGCCCTTGTTTACAACAAAATTAGAAGACCATAAGCTATAGAAACTTAGATCTTTCATAAGTATATGAAGTTATAACTAGAAAGTTATACTTCCATGTTCTTGAACTTATAAAGTTAACTTTAGTTTCAAGAAGTATGAGATCAAGATTAACTTGTAATACTTGACCATTTAACCATAATCACGAATTCAAAAGTACAAGAAATAAAGAAATAAACTAATCTACAAGTTATTAAGTTCATGGTTGTTCATACTTTTAAAGATTCAAGCCAAGGCTTTGATCTTTAAGAAAGTAAACCTTAAGTTTACAAACATGAACACAAGTAATGATTTTACAACTCATGAACTTTCTTTCTTTAAAACATTAAGTGTAGAACCATAACAAGAAAGTTTAGGTTCTTGTATGTTCTTGTATGAACAAGAGCATATGAAGAACAAACTAGAGAGTTTGATTCTTAATAACTAGTAAGTAAACAACAATAACAAAAGAACAAGTAATTAATCAACAACAAGAACAAGTACTGATGATGATGATGTGGCGGTTTTAGACAAGAAAAAGAAGAGAAAATGTAGCCTTGTTACTTACAATATTAGAGAGAAAAGGAATGAGAGAATATTGAGAGAAAAGTATAGTAAGTTGTGTGTGTAAAATGAAAGGATACAAGTAACTAAGTAATACAAAAAAAAAAAAAATTTGAACTCTCCCTCCCATGTGTCTTGGCCGACGGTTTTCAAAAAAAAAAAGAAGGAATCATTTGCTCTTTCAAACATGGGAAGAAGGTGATAGCTAGAAGTGGTATTAAAGTAAAATGGTGTTGGAAAATGGTGTAAGTAAACTTGTAACTAGCCTCCACATAACACTAACTAATTTAGTTTCATCTAAATGAAATACTTGCATAAAAGATGGGCTAACTTAGTCTATTAAGTGTGTAGGGTGGGCTTGTAAGTCCATGTACATTTATAAAGCCCAAGTATATAAGTAAGTAACAATTGAATAAACAAAGCCCAAGTAATTAACTAGTAACCTTAGTTAATTAAAAATGATTAATAATAATTAACCATGTATGTAAATAATATCCAAAATATTATTCGTGAAAAGTTCATGTTTCACAAAGACGAGTCGGGCATGTAAAGTCAAGTACGGTAGCAAGTAAATGTATAAAAATACATTCATTAAACACAAGCATTAATAATAAATATTATTAATTAAACGTTGGAAAATCCAGGGTCGTTACATTACCCACTTGTTAAAGAAAATTTCGTCCCGAAATTTTAAGCTGAGGTAGATGGAGGAGTCGGGAAAAGGTGAGGATACTTTTGCATCATTTGATCCTCTCGTTCATAGGTAAACTTGGGTCCTCGTTTGGCATTCCATCGTACTCGAACGATTGGAATCTTGTTGTGTTTCAAAGTTTTGACCTCACGGTCTATAATTTCGACAGGTTCTTCCATGATGTGGAGTTTGTCATCAATCGTAAGTTCCTCCAATGGTATGACATGTTCCGGTTCAGCAAGACACTTCTTCAAATTCGATACATGAAAGGTAGGATGTACTGAGCTCAATTGAGTTGGAAGATCCAGATGGTAAGCAACGGGTCCAACACTTTCCAAGATTTCAAAAGGACCAATGTATCGCGGGTTTAACTTCCCAAGCTTTCCAAAATGGATCACACCCTTCCAAGGTAAAACCTTCAATATTACACGGTCACCCACGTTGAGTTCGAAGTCCTTACATTTAAGGTCGGCATAACTCTTTTGACGATCATGGGCTGTCTTAAATCTCGCTTGAATTTGAGCAATCTTCTCAGTTGTTTCATGGACTACCTCGGGTCCGGTGATTTGCTTTTCACCTACTTCAGCCCAACAAATGGGAGATCGGCACTTATGGCCATATGACGCTTCAAAAGGTGCGGCATTAATACTCGAATGATAACTGTTGTTGTAAGAGAATTTGGCTAGCGGCAAATGCCTTTCCCAGGCCTTTCCAAAATTAATGACACATGCACACACCATGTCCTCCAAAGTCTGAATCATGCATTCGCTTTGTCCGTCGGTCTGTGGGTGATATGCAGTGCTCATGTCGAGACGTGTTCCCAAGGCTTCTTGCAAAGAACGCTAAAATCTGGAAGCAAAACGGGGATCGCGATCTAAGATGATCGATAAAGGTACACCATGATGAGATACAACCTCTTTGATGTATAGTTGAGCGAGTCTCTCCATTGTATCAGTTTCCTTCATGGCTAAGAAGTGTGCAGATTTGGTAAGACGGTCAACGATAACCCAAATGGTATCGTATCCGCCCACCGTCTTTGGTAGCTTGGTAATGAAATCCATTGTTATCCTTTCCCACTTCCATTGCGGGATTTCCATTTGTTGAAGTAACCCAGAAGGTCTCTGACGTTCGGCCTTAACCTTCGAACAAGTCAAACACTTACCAACATACATTGCAACATCTTTCTTAAGATTTGGCCACCAATACTGTTCCTTAAGATAGTGGTACATTTTGCCCGCTCTGGGATAAATCGAATATCTCGACTTGTGGGCTTCATCTAGTATAAGGTTACGTAGATCTCCGTAAAGAGGTACCCAAATCCTTCCGGTAAAATATCGAAGTTCAGTCTCCTTAACCTCGAATCGAGAGACGAGTATGTTCAAATGTTCATGAGATATATTCTCCTCCTTGAGAGCCTCATCTTGGGCTACTCGGATCTGACTGTTGCGATTCGAATGAATGGTGATGTTCAGTGCTCGAACACGAAGAGGTGCCATCCTTTCCTTTTGGCTCAAAGCATCAGCTACAACATTGACCTTGCCAGGGTGATAACGAAGTTCACAATCATAGTCATTCGGTGTCTCGATCTATCGACGCTATCTCATATTCAGTTGCTTCTGATCAAAGATGTGTTGCAGGCTTTTGTGGTCGGTGAAGATATTGCTCTTAATTCCATAAAGATAGTGTCTCCACAGCTTTAATGCAAAGACAACGGCTCCAAGCTCGAGATTGTGAGTAGTGTAATTTCGTTCGTGAATCTTCAGTTGTCGGGAGGCGTAAGCGATAACCTTTGTGCATTGCATCAGTACACAACCAAAACCACTTTTCGAAGCATCGCAATAAATGACGAAATCGTCACTGCCTTCAGGAAGTGATAAGATAGGTGCGGTGGTTAACTTCTTTTTCAAGGTTTGAAATGTTGATTCCTGTTCGAGTTCTCAAATGAACTTCTTCCCTTTATGAGTCAGCGCGGTCAAAGGACGCACAATCAGAGAGAAACCTTCAATAAATCTTCGGTAGTAACTGGCGAGGCCTAAAAATTGGCGGATATGAGTTGGAATAGTGGGGGTCTCTCACTTGCTGATAGCTTCAATCTTGGTGGGATCAACTTTGATACCCTGGTCGCTCACAACGTGTCCCAGAAATTGGACTTCCTTTATCCAAAATTCACACTTGGAGAACTTTGCATAAAGTTTCTCTTGTCTCAGAAGTTCAAGCACTAATCGAAGATGTTGCTCATGTTCTTCTTCGCTTTTGGAGTAGATGAGGATATCATCTATGAAGACGATAACAAACTTATCCAAGTATGGCTTGCAGACATGATTCATGAGGTCCATAAATATGGCTGGTGCGTTAGTTAAACCGAATGGCATCACGAGAAACTCATAATGACCATAACGAGTTCTGAATGCAGTCTTCATCACGTCACTCTCTTTCACCCTCAACTGGTGATATCCGGATCACAAATCGATCTTAGAGTAAACGCTCGATCCTTGTAGTTGATCAAAAAGATCGTCAATTCTGGGAAGAGGATACCGATTTTTGATCGTCAATTTGTTGAGTTCACGGTAGTCGATACACATGCGGAATGATCCGTCCTTCTTCTTTACAAACAAAACAGGTTCGCCCCAGGGCGAGAAACTTGGTTGGATAAATCCACGATCTAGCAGTTCTTGTAATTGGCTCTGCAACTCTTGCATTTCGGAAGGTGCGAGTCGATAAGGTGCGCGAGCTACAGGTGCAGCTCCTGGCACTAAATCGATCTGAAACTCTACCGCTCTCGGTGGCGGTAATCCGGGCAATTCCTCTGGAAAGACATCGGAAAATTCGTTCACAATTCGTACGTCATCCACGCTCTTCACCTCAGTTTCTAACGTTTTCACATGTGCCAAAGTAGCAAGGCGTCCTTTCTTCATGATCTTTTACGCTTTCATGCAACTAATGAGATTCAGTTTCGAGCTACATCTCTCTCCGTAAATAATCAATGGCTCACCGTCTCCGTGTGGTATACGAAGAGCTTTATCTCCACAGCTAATGTCGGCCCTTATCTTGGTCAACCAGTCCATACCGACAATAACATCAAAGCTTCCCAACTTAATGGGTATCAAGTCAATCTCGAAATCCACACCAGCTATATAGATAATAGCTTCTCGGCTAATTTGGTCAACTTTCTCAAGTTTCCCATTGGCTACCTCTACAAGCATACTCTCCTTTAAAGGAACTAACGACCAATTTATCTTATCGCAAAAATGTCTACATACATAACTTCTATCGGCACCAGTATCAAATAGGACAGAAGCTAATAGATTGTTGATAGTGAATATACCTGTCACCAAGTCGGGGTTCTCACGAGCATCCCTTGCATTTACATTGAAAGCTCATCCACGCGGTGGTCCGCCGTCCTTTCGCTTGTTGGGACACTCATTTCTGAAGTGGCCCGTCTGTCTGCATTCATAACACTTTCTCGGTCCATTGGGGTTCGGCTTCCCAGTCATGGTGGTGATCTTGCAGTCCCTGCCAATATGCCCGGTCTTTTTGCATTTTTCACAAACAACGTTACAGTACCCGGTATGGTGCTTGTAGCACCTCTTACACTGTGGCAGACTGCCCTTGTAGTTGGGGTTCGAGTTGGTGTTCGGATTGGGATTTCTACCTTTTTTGTGCCTCTTAGCGGGGGTTTAATCATAGGCTCTCCCCTTGTTGTTATCCCACTTACGCTTATCACTACTACCCGCTTCGGACTTAGCCTTTTCCGGTTCATCGATGATGATTTGGTTCATTAAGGTATGCGCCATGCGCATTGCTTCCGGGACATTGGGTGGCTTAGACTAGGTGACATTTCCCTTAATGGACTTAGGAAGTCCCCACAAGTACCTTTCCATACGCTTAAACTCTGGGGTAACCATGGTAGGACACATCAGGGCTAATTTTAGATACCTACGGTTGTAACCATCGAGATCGTTTCCCACAACCTTCAACTGCATAAACTCAATCTCTATTTTCTAGATCTCTGTCCTAGGGAAATATTCTTCAATCATGGCCCCCTTAAACTCTTCCCACGAAGTGGCATATGCCTCATCAATATCCTTTGCTTGTGCCAGTGTGTTCCACCAAGTTAGTGCGCTGTCTGACAGCGTACATGAAGCATACTTGGTTTTGTTCGCCTCTGAGCAGTTACTAACTCTAAACACAAATTCTAATTTCTTAAACCACCTAGTGAGATCAACTGGCCCCTCAGTTCTACTAAAGTTGTGGGGCTTGCAGCTTTGAAACTCTTTGTATGTGCATCCATTACGAATGGGCTGGATAACCGGTGGCGGTGGAGCTTGGGGGTTCATTTCCGCTAAAGCTGCGGCGACTCGTTCATTGATTATTTTCTCGATTTGGGCTGCGGTGGGTGTTGATCTTCCGTTGGCCATTGATGTTCTAAACAAAAATTTTGACTCAAGTCAAAATCCAGCATTCAAATAGTAATAATACTGTATATGGTAACCAACATGGAATCAACACATCACATGTCTATTAAGTAATGCAACTAGATACAAATACCACGAAATCATCGTATAGTAACGTAAATAGAACACCGTGCAAGAATTAAACAACACAAAGTTCCATTCATTAATAATAAGTTGCATACATCCGCATAGGTTCGTACAGTACATAGGTAAAACATAAAACTGCAAATGAGATTACATAATGAAATCTACTACAAAAGCCATAAGGTGATGGTGGGTGTAGGATGTCCATAATGTGGGACATCTGGTCCTCGAGCTCAGTTACCCGAGCACGGAGGATCTCCACTTCCCTCGTCAATTCCTCTACGGAGGGAGATGGTGGGGCAGGCGGTGCTGGTGGTGCAGGTGGTGCAGGTGGTGCCGGTGGTGCAGACAGTCTGGCTCCAAAAGTAGAGGCTGCAAAGCGGTAAGGCTTACGCACAAAATAATCAGCGGGGTACGGCACAAGCCGCTTACGGGCGGTAACCCTACGACGCCGACCATGAGTGTCAACGAATGGTCAACCTCCATTAATCCCTGGAATGACGGTACCATCGAAACGGTACCGCTTCTTCGGCGGGGTGGAGGGTGGCTGTACAGGTGCATCATCAGGGTCCTCATCTGAATCCTCGTCACTAGAGTCGTCAGAGGATGAGTCGTTGGATGAAGAATCGGCAGATGATGGGTCGTCTAGATCGGCTGGGGGTGGCTGTACGGGTGGCTCTCCTCGAGCGGCCATCATCTGTCGGTATCTGCAGGGCCCGATCGGCACGAGACATCCATCAGGAAGGCGTCGGCACCAATGGTTATACTCATTACGGACTGGACCTTCCCCAAGTTCCTCGGGAATCACATTACCACCGGAATGGTGCGGTGGCTCCGAGGGTCCTGGGGCAAGTGGAGCTGGAATCTCCGGTGGGTCCTCAGCTCCGTCTGGGGTAATCACTGGGCCAGGTGCATGGCTACTAGCTCCGAAGGACGAAACTCCTGAGTCTCTGGAGGGTGTCGACGACGGGATCTGAGAATCGGCCAGGTGAGGTGGCTGATGAGTCTGTGTCGCTATCCAAAATGATGACAGGTGGAATATCCGACATCTGAACAAGGAAAAAATAACTTTTTCCATGTCAGTAAGTCATAAAGCAAGCATGTATTAGGCAAAGTAAATACGACAGTCTAGATCATGTATAGCAGTAAATATCATGGCAATAACGACAAGTATCATGGAATCAAAAGCAGATAATAGCATGCAGTAGTGAAAGCAAGTAACAGTATATGGCATATAGCAGTAAAAGTAAGCAGCAGCATGCAGCAAGTTTTGCAGAAACAGGTAAACAAGCAAGTTGTAGATTAGTCCTATTAGTGATTCCTACTCGGTCCGGTCTAGACTCACTAATGCAACCTAATTCCCTACAACCAATGCTCTGATACCAAATGTGATGCCCCGTACAAAAACATCGTGTACGAATCATCAACAACAGGATCATTACAAGGTCAAATACTATATGCGGTTTCAAAAGAAGTTTGCATTCATGAATAAAGGTGATGTCTTAACCAACATCAAATGTCTTACAACAAAAGTATGCTTCAATGAACAGAAGAAATTAGTAATAGTACATGACCCAATGGTCGTTACAAATCATTGTTTCAATAGGTAACATAGTTTGAATGCAAATAAAACGTTTCATGCGGTGACAACTTTAACAAGCGCAGTGGGAGTCTACAAGACATGACTAGTACAACAGCGGAAGCAAGCAAACCTTAAGCACCTAAGAAAAACATGCTTAAAAATGTCAACACAAAGGTTGGTGAGCTATAGTTTAAGTATAACAGTAATGTAAGGTAGGCCACGAGATTTCAGTGCTTCAACAGCGTTTCAAAACAGTATGAAAAGTATATGTATAACCGTGGGAACTTGGTAACTAACTTAACGTTTATCACCCCCTAAAAGTACACTTGGCGAGTGCGTATGTTTACAAAGTATTAAACACCCATTAAATGCTAGCGCTACTAGCCCGAGTGGGGATGTCAAACCCTATGGATCCATATCTAAGATTCGCGTTCACCGGTTCAAAGACCAATGACTAAACGTTACCGAGCTAAGGGGAAAGTTAATGCCGTTGTATAACCCACACATATATAAAGTTTAAGTACTCGTGCCTAGTATGTAAAACGTAAAATGCGCATGTATTCTCATTTCGCAAAATAGTTAAAGTAAAAAGGGATGCTATAACTCACAGTGGAAAAGTAGTAGTAAAGTTGACTCGGGAAAAGTAAGCAAGTACGTTTGTCCAAAAGGTCCTCAACCTAAGTCAAAAGTTAATAAGTCAGTAAATCTTCCCAATAGGTTTAAATGTATGTAAATTAGGTCTTAAGTATCATCATCATTCATCATCAAACAAAAAGTATAAAGTAAGTTTCATTCTAGAAAAGAGTTTAAAATAAAGGCTGAATTCGATCAGCCGCCACGGCCTCTATACAAACTGAATTGAGGTGGGACCAGTGGCCATGGCTCCATATATGAGTCCTTTAGTTGCTGTAAAAATTCCAGAACCAAACTCTTCTTCGTTTGACCGTGGCGATGGTTTAAGTGCGAGTATGTCAGAATTTTCAGCACAACGTTAAAAGGACATAGTGATGTTCGGAGGGCCATAGATCCTAAGCCGTAACTCAGATTAAGAAGAGTCTTAAACGAAAAATTATCTACACGAACAGAGCTAACTGAAAATCAACTTTACAATAGCTCAGGTATTCTGATAATACCCAAAAAACAGTAGGTTTAGTGTTCCGGTGAGTTCTTGGTGCTCGATGCTCATCACGGTTCTCATCCTTGATGCATATAGCTTCAAGTGTACAACTCGTTGATGTGTTTGCATCATCTTTACCAAGTTTTGACCATCATAACACAAGTGTAAGTCTAAGATAAGTAGCACAACTCAATTAAGTGTTGCAAGTAGTTTGATGAACCAAAGTTACATCAAGATCTTAGATCCGACACATACATGAACTCTAAAAGTAATATTCAGCTACAAACTTGAAAGTAAACTAAATAATCAAGATCTTAAGTTGTAGAACATAGTTCTTAGTTAGATCTTGAAGATTCAAGACCCAAAAGTCTAGATCTAAAGTTACTAAGTTAAATCCTAAGTCATAACACTTGAATCTTTACTTTAATGAAACCATAAGTTATGAAACTTAGATTCTGTGATGACCCGGAAATTTCTGACCAAATTTAAACTTAATCTTTGTATGATTAACATTTCTGATACGATAAGCAAAGTATGTAAAACTGAATCTCAAAATTTTTGACTACTTTCATATATTCAAATACCTTTCGGTTGTTCTTGACGATTTGCGAACAATTATATGTATACAGATACATATATATATACTATAACTTGAAAACGTAACAATGCATTAATTGTTTGATACCGTATATTAAACTTTTTGGTTTAAATATTTATTTGAATATATATGATAAGTTGGAATATTAATTGTATGAATAACTTGCGACGTATATTTAAAACGTGTTTATGAATGTTGAAAATATATATTAACTTGGTCATAAAACGATTTGTTATTATATATATATTAACAAATAGCGAGACAATGATTTATAGAAGTAAATGACCAAAACACTCGAAAGTTTAAGATACACTTTGAATGATATAGTTTATTGATAATTTAAGTTTATATTTTGACAAAGGTACGAGTCACAAAACGTAAATTGCGAGTTTTCTAAGCGTACGAAAATGCGTTCGAGAAACCAGAACCGGGACATAAGTCGAGGGACAACGTACGAGTCATCGGAACGAAAATTACAAGTCAACTAGGTACATGAATTTAATATAATATATAATTAATTATTTAAATTATATATATTATATTTAATCATGTCGACAAACAAGAAAACAAAAAATATGTGAGTTGGATCTGACGGCCATGCGATCGCATGAGAAATAGGCATAAAACCCATGTGATCGCATGTGCATCAGAATTAGGAATTATGTCTATAAATACCAGGTTTCTGCTCGAGTTTTTTTACAATTATATTACTCCCTAAGTATTTATTTATTATAATTTTTATAATTATTATAATTATTATTATTATTATAATTATTATTATTATTATTATTATTATTATTATTAAGATTATTATTATTATTATTAATCTTAATATTTTTAGTAATATTATACATAAAATATTACGACGAGGTCATGAGCGTGTCACTTTCAAAACAAGCTTCAAACGGGATAGAACTAAGGAAATTATGGGTTATAGCTATGGAGGTTATGGGTAATGTTCATGGGTATTGTTCGCAAGTCAAACCTAGTATTTATCATCTCTGTTGCGTCTACGTACTTTCCTGCAATATTGAATCTCAATATTGATACGTGAGCATTCATATCTTATCTTTTATATATTAATAGTGTATACATGTCTAGTGCTCGAGTATATATTTATACATGCTTGTATGCTAAATTTTGTCGTTAAACAGTTCATAGTGAATCACGAATTAAATACATATATTACTGGTAAAAGGTATATGATATACATGTTTTCGGAAAGCTGGCGAAAAATCAATAACTTTTCATTTAGAAATCGCGTAATTTCGATGAACGAATCAAAATATATGGTCAACTGAATTATAATTGACGTTAATTGGAATTGCTTTTGAATCTGCAATTAATATTTAAACAACTTGTTTATGAGATTGATAAAATACTACTAGCCAAGTAAATGAATCCTTATATAAGGCACGTCTCGTTTTGTTGAACAATTGTCAAAATTGACTTTTTGAAATGACTTTTGATAACTTTTGTATGTCGATCTCGAGCATTAGGATTGTGATACACTATAACCCAACCTAGTTTATTAGACATGTATTGACCAACATATGTTCTCTAGGTTGAGATCTACAGTTAATCTTGCATTCCGAGTTACGGTCACTTTTTGATGAATGACCTTATGTGCTGCTAAGGTGAGTTTATAGATCCCTTTTTAAATGATTTAAAAATTTTGGGCTGAGAATACATGCAATTTATTTTAAACGCAATGGATAAAAGTACATACTTAATTCTACACTGAGTTTGAACCGAAAATCCCTTAGCTTTGGTAACTAGTAACTGCCAGTTATAAGAACTGGTGGGCGCGAGTAGTAGTATATGGATCCATAGGGCTTGATATCCCCTTCCGAGCTAGAGCGCTAGCCTTTTAACGGACGTATGCTATTTGAGAAGCGTACACGTTGGTTTGCGTGTATTATTAAGATGATTATACAAAGGGTATAAAATATATATACGTTAAGTTTAGTTACCAGGGTGCTCAATTTCGTAGAATATTTTGATAAACGTTTCTGGATGAAACAACTGAAAACTTGTGATTCACCTTTATATACAGAGTATGCGCAACATTAAAACTATGAACTCACCAACCTTTGTGTTGACACTTTTAAGCATATTTATTCTCAGGTTTCTAGAAGTCTTCCGCTGTTTGCTTATATGTGATACAAGCTATGTGCATGGAGTCATACATGCTTTATTCAAGAAAACTTTGCATTCACAAAATCATCACCGTGTATCTTATTTTGACTTCATTGTCAACGGATGTATTATGGTAAACTATTATTTATGGTGATTGTCTATATGTAGAAATCATCAAACATTGAAAACCTTAGAAATTGATATTCATTTATTGTGTACCTTTTGAAAAGAATGCAATGTTTACAAAACGTATCATATAGAGGTCAAATACCTCGCAATGAAATCAATGAATGACGTGTTCATCCATATGGATTTGGAACGATCGTCACAGTTGGTATCAGAGCGTTGGTCCTAGTGAACCAGATCTTGCATGAGTGTGTCTAACTGATAGTTGTTAGGATGCATCAGTAAGTCTAAACTTCGACCGTGTCTGCATGTTAAAAGTTTTACTTATCATTTCTTGTCAGAAATTACATGCTTATTATTCTTAAGTCTAGACATGTTTTTCTGCATTTATTGCATAAATAGTGTATAGACAAAAATTCATATCTTAACGTATCTGTTACTGTAAACTTTTCCTAACATCTTTCAAAAATTTCTCCGTGATTTATGGAATTTGGTATTATATATACATATGTAAATTATGTATTGAAAAATACCAAACTAAATTCTATAATCTAATTCATATCAAAAATCATCTCCCTAATTATACAAGATGGATCCCGTATCTAGTTCAAATTCCTTAAACTCTGACAGCTATTCCGATATGGATATTCACCTGAATTCCGAAGACAGTGTAACCGGAATGGATCAACCAATTAGCCATCATCTATTCTGGATGATTTGGGGATGGGTTCGTAGCATACTTAATTATTGGAGACAAGAAGAAGGCGATCCCTTCCATCCACCACATTGCCCTCTTGGCGAAGAACCTGAAGCACTTACCGGCGAACCTGTTCGAGACACCATTTTCTCTCTCATTTCCAGAGTATCTCATCACGATAATATACTATCTCACATTCTAAATCTTATTCGTCCAAACCGACAATCATCCCGGTGTAACAGAAGAAGTCAACGAGCTTCGCGCTCGGGTAGTGACTTTAGAGAATATAGTCCAAGGGTTACAAGCACCAGCAGCATCACCGGCATCAACATTACCACCATCATCAACACCAACAGTATCATTACCACCACCAACAACAACATCCACATCCCACACCTCAACATCACAATCTGTACCTCGAACATCAATGTCATACGCACCATAGATACCAAGGAATACCAACAACAACAAACGATGAAGTATTGATTCATAACTTCATCAAAGAAATATTCTGCAGAGAATATGTAGTTTCTAAAAGTTTTAGAGATTATATATTCTAGTCTTAGTCGAAAACCAGATGAGATTAATATTATGTTAACTCATTAAATCCATGATTACATCTAAGGAAACTATATATATAGGTATATTTTCATAAAGATTTTAATTAAGAAAATTATTTTGTACAAACTGTTAATGGTGAGAATATTTTAACGGGTAGGTAATACCCGAGGGATATATAAATTCACAATTAATATGTTACATTCTTCGATTCTGATTAAACAAATCATCAACTATACTCACTACTTTCACAACAATATATATTCTTTTATAAAAATCAAAGCAACCATCCTCATCCAAATTTGATTACATATTTTGATTTTGACAAATCAAAATCCAAGTCAAGATTTAACAAAAGACATCATTCTTAGATTCCTACATCTTTCGAAGCTCTACTTTGACTTCAAAACTGTGCTAGAACATCATAGAACCCAAAAAAGTATTTGTATCATTCAAATTCCTAGAACATCATATGAATATTAACGATTACAATCTATGTTCAAATCCCTCGAAATTCCCGAAGACACTTCAAATAATGAATCATCGAGATGATGATCCAACCACATGTTACCGTAGTCGTGTACTTGAAAAACCCTCGAAATCAAAGTCATAGTTTAACACGTATCCGTGTCAGACCCTTTGGCATTTATTAGCTAAAATAACTTTTCAATCCCTTTTCAAAATAGACAGTTTTGTCACCACTTCAGCAAATCACCTTCAATTGTTCATTCGAATAAGCCTTATTATAACGATTACCCCTTCATCATTGTTACCGAGGAACCTTTCATATTCCACCACATTAGCAGTAAACTTATCAACAACTTCATTGATCATTAAGCCTCTCCGAAAAATCACGATAATTATTCATTAAAACTCTATCAAGTACCCATATACAACTTGTAACAACAATTGTCATACCAACTACTGGGAATTAGCAAATCAGTATTTTGAATTTCGTAGCAATTTTTCACCAACAGTTATATATATACATATAACGTTTACCTTCAAGACTTACAGACTTCGAATGTTAAGTTTCTGAAAAACACCTTAAACCGCGAACTAGTTCTCGAAATCTTGAAAAATGCTGATGAAGCAATAAAAACTGTAAACGACCTTAACAGTAAAAAGTTTGATGATAAAGGATAGTGTGCTGGCAAAGCTCAGAAAAAGAGAAAGTTTGGAACTGGAAAACGGATTGAGCAAAGTATGAAGGAGGCTGTGGATAAATCACAATGACGAAACATGCCTTCAAAGAATCCAAATGATTCAGTATCTGCTGAAGCCATTACGAATACCTTGCTTCCGAATCTAAACCCTTGCGGACAATATTCTTCATCATCCTCTGATATTAGAAATTCTAAGATATCATCGTATCTTTCATTATAAATATCCTCCGTATTTATGGAGATAATTCCATAATCATTCTTATCGGAAATCAATTTTCTCCTTATGATATCTGTGTTACATCATAAAAGAAACTATTTTAGTTTCTAAATTCTGAAACCTTCGAGTTTAAAATATGAATATTTTTGAAGTGGTGTTGGGAGCTGAAGCATGGGTTAGTATAATATAATGACACTTGATCAACATGATTATATTACAGTAAGTCATGCTGAGTTTCTAATGGAATGTGATAAAGGTTCACAGATCATACCCTCATTATAAACCATGTTACATAACTCTTTCATTCTATTTAACCTCTAAACTATCAAGAAAATATTTTCTTAATGATTCGGTCTTTTTTGAGGTATTCTGGTAATTTGACAAGTCAGAT
Source organism: Rutidosis leptorrhynchoides (assembly GCF_046630445.1). Lineage (NCBI taxonomy): Eukaryota > Viridiplantae > Streptophyta > Magnoliopsida > Asterales > Asteraceae > Rutidosis > Rutidosis leptorrhynchoides. The sequence continues at coordinate 317,887,676 of NC_092343.1, forward strand.
TGTGCTATTATCGTTTCTTTTTTAGAACATTAATTATGTTCATTCCGAAATTCATACCTACGAATTCTGGACCATTATTCGCTTGATTTAAAGTCGGGAAGATAAAACAAAAGCATGAAGCTTCAAAATATCAATGGGAGTATATATAAATCACAGTAAATTGGAGAGAGTATTAACTGGGGATGACAATAATTATAGAAGACAGAAGCAGGAACTTTGAAATATAAGGGAAGATATAAAACCCAACAACTACCCAGAAATTACAAACCGTGTATATCAATGCGTATAGCAATATAAAGACACGGGAGAATGAAAAACACTATAACCCCAAGGTAATGGTAGAAGAAAATAACTTCATCCGGTGGTAGATGAAAAAGAAGAATGACAGATATGAAAGTTAGGAGTATATCAAGAATTAGAACTGGATAAAGCATTTTTCACAATCTTTTGAAAATAGGAAATGAGGAAGAAGATGTAAGAGTGATGAAAATAATGAAACGGAAGAGGTCAATTTATAGCGAAATATCAAACATAGCAATCGAGGCAAATTACGCATTTAATCAAAAGAAATCTTAATTTCCTTAAATTCCGAAGAATCAAATCTTATTTAGATTATGAAGATTTTCTATTCCTTAAATTACCGAAATCAATCGTTAATATGTCAAGAGTTAAGACGAATCTCTATTCTTCATTTTACTCTTTTACGATAACTTCTCTCATACGCTTCGAATAATCGGATTGTTTTATCCATATTATTCAACGGTGATAAAACTCTATTTATCAACACATATACGTCATAAAAATATTTTTATTGTTAGTCATAACGACCTCACTCAAATTTCGGGATGAAATTTCTTTAACGGGTAGGTACTGTGATGACCAGGAAATTTCTGACCAAATTTAAACTTAATCTTTGTATGATTAACATTTTCGATACGATAAGCAAAGTCTGTAAAACTGAATCTCAAAATTTTTGAACTACTTTCATATATTCAAATACCTTTCGGTTGTTCTTGACGATTTGCGAACAATTATATGTATATAGATACATATACATATATACTATAACTTGAAAACGTAACAATGTATTAATTGTTTGATACCATATATTAAACTTATTGGTTTAAATATTTATTTGAATATATATGATAAGTTGGAATATTAATTGTATGAATAACTTGCGACGTATATTTAAAACGTGTTTATGAATGTTGAAAATATATATTAACTTGGTCATAAAACGATTTGTTATTATATATATATTAACAAATAGCGAGACAATGATTTATAGAAGTAAATGACCAAAACACTCGAAAGTTTAAGATACACTTTGAATGATATAGTTTATTGATAATTTAAGTTTATATTTTGACAAAGGTACGAGTCTCAAAACGTAAATTGCGAGTTTTCTAAGCGTACGAAAATGCGTTCGAGAAACCGGAACTGGGACATAAGTCGAGTGAAAATGTACGAGTCATCGGAATGAAAATTACAAGTCAACTAGGCACATGAATTTAATATAATATATAATTAATTATTTAAATTATATATATTATATATATTATATTTAATTATGTCGACAAACAAGAAAACAAAAAATATGTGAGCTGGATCTGACGGCCATGCGATCGCATGAGAAATAGGCATAAAACCCATGCGATCGCATGGGCATCAGAATCAGGAATTATGGCTATAAATACCAGGTTTCTGCTAGAGTTTTTTTACAATTATATTACTCCCTAGGTATTTTTTTATTATAATTATTATTATAATTATTATTATTATTATTATTATTATTATTATTATTATTATTATTACTATTATATTATTAAGATTATTATTATTATTAATCTTAATATTTTTAGTAATATTATACATAAAATATTACGACGAGGTCATGAGCGTGTCACTTTCAAAACAAGCTTCAAACGGGATAGAACTAAGGAAATTATGGGTTATAGCTATGGAGGTTATGGGTAATGTTCATGGGTATTGTTCGCAAGTCAAACCTAGTATTAATCATCTCTGTTGCGTCTACGTACTTTCCTGCAATATTGAATCTCAATATTGATACGTGAGCATTCATATCTTATCTTTTATATATTAATAGTGTATACATGTCTAGTGCTCGAGTATATATTTATACATGCTTGTATGCTAAATTTCATCGTTAAACAGTTCATAATGAATCACGAATTAAATACATATATTACTGGTAAAAGGTATATGATATACATGTCTTCGAAAATCTGGCGAAAAATCAATAACTTTTCATTTAGAAATCGCGTAATTTCGATGAACGAATCAAAAGATATGGTCAACTGAATTATAATTGACGTTAATTGGAATTGCTTTTGAATCTGCAATTAATATTTAAACAACTTGTTTATGAGATTGATAAAATACTACTAGCCAAGTAAATGAATCCTTATATAAGGCACGTCTCGTTTTGTTGAACAATTGTCAAAATTGACTTTTTGAAATGACTTTTGATAACTTTTGTATGTCGATCTCGAGCATTAGGATTGTGATACACTATAACCCAACCTAGTTTATTAGACATGTATTGACCAACATATGTTCTCTAGGTTGAGATCTACGATTAATCTTGCATTCCGAGTTACGGTCACTTTTTGATGAATGACCTTATATGCTGCTAAGGTGAGTTTATAGATCCCTTTTTAAATGCTTTAAATATTTTGGGCTGAGAATACATGCAATTTATTTTAAACGCAATGGATACAAGTACATACTTAATTCTACACTGAGTTTGAACCGAAAATCCCTTAGCTTTGGTAACTAGTAACTGCCAGTTATAAGAACTGGTGGGCGCGAGTAGTAGTATATGGATCCATAAGGCTTGATATCCCCGTCCGAGCTAGAGCGCTAGCCTTTTAACGGACGTATGCTATTTGAGAAGCGTACACGTTGGTTTGCGTGTATTATTAAGATGATTATACAAAGGGTATAAAATATATATACGTTAAGTTTAGTTACCAGGGTGCTCAATTTCGTAGAATATTTTGATAAACGTTTCTGGATGAAACAATTAAAAACTTGTGATTCACCTTTATATACAGATTATGCGCAACATTAAAACTATGAACTCACCAACCTTTGTGTTGACACTTTTAAGCATATTTATTCTCAGGTTTCTAGAAGTCTTCCGCTGTTTGCTTATATATGATACAAGCTATGTGCATGGAGTCATACATGCTTTATTCAAGAAAACTTTGCATTCACAAAATCATCACCGTGTATCTTATTTTGACTTCATTGTCAACGGATGTATTATGGTAAACTATTATTTATGGTGATTGTCTATATGTAGAAATCATCAAACGTTGAAAACCTTAGAAATTAATATTCATTTATTGTGTACCTTTTGAAAAGAATGCAATGTTTACAAAACGTATCATATAGAGGTCAAATACATCGCAATGAAATCAATGAATGACGTGTTCATCCATAAGGATTTGGAGCGATCGTCACAGATTCTCATCTTGTAAAGTGTATCTAAGCTCATAAGCCCTTGTTTACAACAAAATTAGAAGACCATAAGCTATAGAAACTTAGATCTTTCATAAGTATATGAAGTTATAACTAGAGAGTTATACTTCCATGTTCTAGAACTTATAAAGTTAACTTTAGTTTCAAGAAGTACGAGATCAAGATTAACTTGTAATACTTGACCATTTAACCATAATCATGAATTCAAAAGTACAAGAAATGAAGAAATAAACTAATCTACAAGTTATTAAGTTCATGGTTGTTCATACTTTTAAAGATTCATGCCAAGGCTTTGATCTTTAAGAAAGTAAACCTTAAGTTTACAAACATGAACACAAGTAATGATTTTACAACTCATGAACTTTCTTTCTTTAAAACATTAAGTGTAGAACCATAACTAGAAAGTTTAGGTTCTTGTATGTTCTTGTATGAACAAGATGATATGAAGAACAAACTAGAGAGTTTGATTCTTAATAACTAGTAAGTAAACAACAATAACAAAAGAACAAGTAATTAATCAACAACAAGAACAAGTACTGATGATGATGATGTGGCAGTTTTAGACAAGAAAAAGAAGAGAAAATGTAGCCTTGTTACTTACAATATTAGAGAGAAAAGGAATGAGAGAAAATTGAGAGAAAAGTGTAGTAAGTTGTGTGTGTAAAATGAAAGGATACAAGTAACTAACTAATACCAAAAAAAAAATTTGAACTCTCCCTCCCATGTGTCTTGGCCGATGGTTTTCAAAAAAAAAAGGAAGGAATCATTTGCTCTTTCAAACATGGGGAGAAGGTGATAGCTAGAAGTGGTATTAAAGTAAAATGGTGTTGAAAAATGGTGTAAGTAAACTTGTAAATAGCCTCCACATAACACTAACTAATCTAGTTTCATCTAAATGAAATACTTGCATAAAAGATGAGTTAACTTAGTCCATTAAGTGTGTAGGGTGGGCTTCTAAGTCCATGTACATTTATAAAGCCCAAGTATGTAAGTAAGTAACAATTGAATAAACAAAGCCCAAGTAATTAACTAGTAACCTTAGTTAATTAGAAATGATTAATAATAATTAACCATGTATGTAAATAATATCCAAAATATTATTCGTGAAAAGTTCATGTGTCAAAGACGAGTCGGGCATGTAAAGTCAAGTACGGTAGCAAGTAAATGTATAAAAATACATTCATTAAACACAAGCATTAATAATAAATATTATTAATTAAACGTCGGAAAATTCAGGGTCGTTACACCCGGGCTCGTGTTTTGCAAAAGCGTGTAATCGTGACTCGTTTCAAGTGCCGTTTAGTCGTACCGAAGGCCCGGAATGCTAAACCGATCATTAAAACGCAACCAAACGTTAATTTATTAAAAACCCAATAAATTAATTATTTTTAAAAAGTTAATAATTAATAATTTAATTATTAAAATAAACCCGAGCGTTTCGTTGCTCAAAAAACAGTTATCAAAATCATATCGTTTTTATCGTATTTCATTATCCAAAATATTTATTTGAATTAATATCAACCCTTATTAATTATTGTAACCCTCTGAAGATCAAGTACGCATTTAATACACGTAAACGCATAAAAATTAAATAATCGTCGTTAAATAAACTAACGGAAGGTTAACGGAAGTAACGGAAAAATCATGGTTGTTACAACTTAATTTAGCACAAAAATCTCTACTCATATAGCTTCTATCCGCACCCGAATCAAATAAAACATAAGCAGATTGATCGTCAATAAGAAACGTACCCGTAACAAGCTCTGGGTCTTCCTGTGCTTCTGCCGCATTAATATTGAAAACTCTTCCACGGCCCTGCCCATTAGTTTTCCCCTGATTCGGGAAATTTCTAATAATGTGGCCCGATTTTCCACATTTATAACAAACATCGTTGGTATTACTTGCTCCGACACTATTCGTTTCGGCATTACTTGTTCCGACATTATTTGTTCCTTTAGTTCTGTACAACCCCTGGTGATTTTCTTCACACCTATGACATGGCTATTTTTGGTTTTTGTTGCCGTTGTTGTTATTGAGGTTGTTATTGGGATTGTTATTGTTGTTGAAACAGTTGTTGTAGTTGTTGTTATTGTTGGGACGTTTGTTGTAGTTATTGTTAGGATTGCAGTTATTGTTGCGATTGTTGTTGCAGTTGTTGGGATAGTTGTTGCGATTGTGGTTGTAATTGTAATTGTAATTGTTGTTGTACTGGTGACTCTTGTCACCGTTTTCCTCCCACTTCCTCTTGAGTTGTTTCGTGTTGGCTTCTTCGGCCGCCTACTCTTTAATTCTTCCCTCAATCTGATTTATGAGTTTATGAGCCATTCGACATGCCTTTTGTATGGAAGCGGGCTCGTGTGAACTCACATCTTCTTGAATCCTTACTGGTAACCCTTTTACAAACGCATCGATCTTCTCTTCTTCATCTTCGAACGCTCCCGAACACAATAGGCACAACTCTGTGAATCGTCGATCATACGTGGTAATGTCGAACCCTTGTGTTCGTAACTCTCTAAACTCTACCTTGAGCTTATTGACTTCGTTTCTAGGGCGGTACTGCTCGTTCATCAATTGCTTGAATGCCGACCACGGTAGTGCGTAAGCAGCATTTTTTCCTACCTGTTCAAGATAGGTGTTCCACCACGTTAACGCAGTACCTGTGAAGGTATGCGTAGCATACTTAACTTTGTCCTCTTCAGTAAACTTACTTATGGAAAATACCAATTCGACCTTCTCGGTCCATTGTTTCAATCCAATTGGTCCTTCGGTTCCATCAAATTCCAAAGGTTTGCAGGCAGTGAATTCTTTGTAGGAGCATCCTACACGATTTCTTGCGCCGTTAGCTGCAATGCTAGATTCAGAGTTATTGTTGGTATGTAGCGCAGCCTGTACTGCGGCTATGTTTGCAGCAAGAAAGGTACGAAATTCCTCTTCGCTCATATTCATGGTGTGTCGAGTAGTCAGTGCCATTTCCTTCAAAATAGCCAACTGAATCGAGTTAATCATACATAATATTAAGAGTAGTCAATAGTATTTCATAGCATAATATGAACTCATTTATAAAAGCTTTTTCTTCATATTAGCATTTTATAAGTTTAAATTCGGGTAATACCTACCCGTTAAGTTCATACTTAGTAGCTAATATACAATTCAACTACTACAATTCCAGATGAAAAACTGATTATAATAATATATCACATTCAAATATTCTTCAAACTTACAATTTCGCTATAATACATATAACATGAAATATAGTACACTTTGATACAAGACAGTTTTGAAGATAAATCTAGTTAATACGCAAGTCGTTCAGCAAAGGTAATAAAGACACGTAATTCATAAGTCCAGAAACAAGTCATGCATTCTGGTTTTACTAAGACGACTTCCCATCCTTGATCTTGTGGAAAATAACCGTTATGACCATTTGCTAGGCAGCATGTTGTAATGTTGTCAAAAGGACGAGGGTTTCGTAATGTCCAACAGCCCCGTAATAATCTAAAAACCTTGTTTCTCACCCCAACTACTGAATCCGTCACTTGTGGGAATGTTTCATTTAATAGTTGTAATCCGATGTTCTTTTTCTCACTTTGGTGAGAAGCGAACATCACTAACCCGTAAGCATAACATGCTTCTTTATGTTGCATGTTAGAAGCTCTTTCTAATTCACGAAATCCTATGTTGGGATATGTTGAGTCAAAATAGGTTCTTAACCCGTAGCGTAAAATTGCATTTGGGTTCCCCGCATTTAATGCTTTAAAGAAAACACGGCGTAACTTACGGTCTCCCCAATGTGATATACCCCACCTATCAAAGGAAAGCCTTTTATAAACTAAGGCATTTCTGAAAAGTCTTTCAAATGTTTGACAAGTTAATTTTGCCATAATTAATTATGCTGATGAATTCTGACCGACTCTAGACAAGATTTCATCAATCATATCCTCTGGTAGGTCTTCTAAAATATTCGATTGTCTACCTTTAACGTCCATTTTGTGTTTTTATACTGTAAAATAGACAAGGATTAGATTCGTAAAAGATAATTAACAAACAATACAAGCAATTTTTATATAGAACATAAAAGTATAAGCACACTACAATACATATAACACACAACATGATTACAACCCTCTAATCTGAATCACTGGTTTCTTCTTCTTCGGACTTGGTTCGTTTTCCTAATTTTCTAGGGATATATGGTGTTCCTCTATTACGAGCCGTTGTTTTCCACAATGGTTTAGAAAAACCTGGTGGTTTAGAGGTTCCCGGGTTATTGTTACAATTTAGGAAATACGGATGTTACCGATACATATAAAGCTCATCGGGGTTGGAATCAGGTTTCTCTATTTTTATACCTTTTCCCCTATTATTTTCTTTTACTTTATTAAATTGGGTCGAGGTAATTTCTAAAACATCATCGGAATCCTCATCAGGATCTGATTCTTCGGAAAATTGGTAATCTTCCCAATATTTTGCTTCCTCGGCGGAAACACCATTGACCATTTTTAACTTTGGTCCGTTGGTTGAGGATTTTCTTTTATTTAATCGATTTACTATAGGTATCAATATTTCCTCCTCCGGAACCTCTTCTTCTTCTAGTTCTTCCTCTTCCGGTTCTTCCTCTTCCGATTCCTCTTCTTCCAGTTCCTCCTCTTCCGGATCCTCCTCTTCCGGTTCTTCTTCGGGAATTTGTGAATCTTCCCAAAATATATTCGACTCTTCATTATTATTAGGTGAGTCGATGAGATTTGTACTAGTGGTAGACATCTATCACACAATATCAAACACATTAAGAGGTTAATATATCACATAATATTTACATGTTAATAATATATAGTTTCCAACAAAAGTGATAAGCAATCATTTTTAAAGAAAACACGGTCGAAGTCCAGACTCACTAATGTATCCTAATAAACTCGATAAGACACACTAATGCAAATTTATAGTTCTCTAAGACCAATGCTCGGATACCAACTGAAATGTCCCTTTCATATTGATTATAAACGTTCCATATTAATTGATTTCGTTGCGAGGTTTTGATCTCTATATGAGACGTTTTTCAAAGACTGCATTCGTTTTTAAAACAAACCATAACCTTTATTTTATCGACAAGATTAAAAGGACACCACCTAGATTATCCAGAAATGATAATCTAAAAATATCACACTTACACACTACCAATACATATTGGTTTACAATATTAATATGTTACAATAAAGTAAATCTCGAATGCAGTTTTAAACAATATTATACAAGCATGCTGACACCAAATATTGTCCATATTTTAGTATGCAACAACGGAAGCTCTTAATAATCACCTGAGAATAAACATGCTTTAAAAGTCAACAAAAATGTTGGTGAGTTATAGGTTTAACCTATATATTTATCAAATCGTAATAATAAACCACAAGATTTCATATTTCAATTTACATCCCATATATAGAGATAAAAATCATTCATATGGTGAACACCTGGTAACCGACATTAACAAGATGCATATAAGAATATCCCCTGTCATTCCGGGAAATCCTTCGGACATGATAAAAACGAATTCGAAGTACTAAAGCATCCAGTAATTTGGATGGGGTTCATTAGGCCCAATAGATCTATCTTTAGGATTCACGTCAATTAGTAGATTGGTTTACTAATTCTTATACTACCAAGCAAAAGGGGCATATTCGGCTTCGATCATTCACCCATATAATGTAATTTCAATTACTTGTGTCTATTTCATAAAACATTTATAAAACTGCATGTATTCTCATCCCAAAAATATTAGATTTTAAAAGTGGGACAATAACTCACTTTCACAGATTTTTACTTCGTCGGGAAGTAAGACTTGGCCACTGGTCAATTCACGAACCTATAACAAATATGTACATATATATCAAAGTATGTTCAAACTATAATTACAACATTTTTAATACGTTTTACTATTTTAAGTTTATTAAGTCAGCTGTCCTCGTTAGTAACCTACAACTAGTTGTCCACAGTTAGATGTACAGAAATATATCGATATATATTATCTTGAATCAATCCACGATCCAGTGTATACACGTCTCAGGCTAGATCACAACTCAAAGTATATATATTTTTGGAATCAACCTCAACCCTGTATAGCTAACTCCAACATTACTGCATATAGAGTGTCTATGGTTGTTCCAAATAATATATATACATGGATCGATATGATAAGTCAAAACATTTGCATACATGTCTATGGTATCCCAAGATTACATAATATATTAGAATACATGTATAATACAATATAAGTTAGCTAGGATATGATTAATACAGATTTGTTAACAATTTTCACGTAGCTACAACAAGCAAAATTATCCAATCTTGTTTTACACATAACTTCTTCGTTTTAAATCCGTTTTGAGTGGTTCAAGTTGCTATGGTTTCATATTGAACTTAAGTTTATGAATCTACACAGAAAAAGTATAAGTTTATAGTCAAAAATACAGGTTACAAGTTGTTTTTGTAAAGGTAGTCATTTCAGTCGAAAGAACGACGTCTAGATGACCATTTTTGACAACATACTTCCACTTTGAGTTTAACCATGATTTTTGGATATAGTTTCATGTTCATAAGAAAAATAATTTTCCCAGAAGAATAACTTTTAAATCAAATTTTATCATAGTTTTTAATTAACTAACCCAAAACAGCCCACGGTGTTACTACGACTGCGTATATCCGATTTTACGGTGTTTTTCATGTTTTCAGGTTTTAACTCATTAAGTTAGCATATCATATAGATATAGAACATGTTTCTAGTTTATTTTAAAAGTCAAGTTAGAAGTATTAACTTTTGTTATGTTCTAATGATTACAAGTTTAAACTTTCGAATAAGGTAGTTTTATATATATGAATCGAATGATGTTATGAACATCATTACTACCTCAGGTTTTGTGGATAAACCTACTGGAAATGAGAAAAATAGATCTAGCTTCAAAGGATCCTTGGATGGCTTGAAAGTTCTTGAAGCAAAATCATGACACGAAAACAAGTTCAAGTAAGATTTCCACTTGAAATAAGATTGTTATAGTTATAGAAATTGAATCAAAGTTTGAGTATGAGTATTACCTTGAATTAGAGAGATATCTTACTATAGATAAGAAATATTTCTTAAGGTTGGATGATCACTTGAAATGGATTTGCAAGATTGAAAGTAAGCTAGCAAACTTGGAAGTGTTATTGGTGTGTTCTTGAGTAGTTGTTTTGTATCTTGGTTTATGTATGGATTTATGAACTAGATTGAGCTAGATTTTGATGAAGATGATGAATAACACTTAGAACAATGGAAGAACACTTGAGAGAGAGTAATTTGATTCAAAAAAATTGCAAAGTGAATGTGTTTGTGAGTATGCTAGAAAACGTGATATGTATGGTGTCATATAGTCTCCATTAGTTTGTTGTTTTGTTAGATATTTCTTGCTAGATGTTAAATGATGGTTCCCACATGTATTAGGTAACTCACAAGGGCTGCTAAGAGCTGATCATTGGAGTGTATATACCAATAGTAAATACATTTAGAAGTTGTGTATTGTACGAGTACAAATACGAGTGCATACGAGTAGAATTGTTGATGAAAAATGAATGAGGATGTAATTGTAAGCATTTTTGTTAAGTAGAAGTACTTTGATAAGTGTATTGAAGTCTTTCAAAAGTGTATGAATAAATATTAAAATACTACATGTATATACATTTTAACTGTCGTTAAGTCATCGTTAGTCGTTACATGTAAGTGTAGTTTTGAAACCTTTAAGTTAACGATCTTGTTAAATGTTGTTAACACATTGTTTATTATATCTAATGAGATGTTAAATTAGTACATTATCATGATATTATGATGTATTAATATATCTTAATATGATATATATACATTTAAATGTCGTTACAACGATAATCGATACATATATGTCTCGTTTCGAAATCCTTAAGTTAGTAGTCTTGTTTTTACATATGTAGTTCATTGTTAATACACTTAATGATATGTTTACTTATCATATAACATGTTTATCATAGTGTATCTATATATTAATATGATTCATAGGTATTCAGTAAGACGTTGTTATAACGATAATCGTTATATATATCGTTTCGAGTTTCTTAATTCAATAAACTCATTTTTATGTGAATCACTCATTGTTAATATACCTAGTGAGATACTTACTTATCATACTATCATGCTATATATATATATATATATATATATATATATATATATATATATATATATATATATATATATATATATATATATATATATATATGTCATCATATAGTTTTTACAAGTTTTAACGTTCGTGAATCGCCGGTCAACTTGGGTGGTCAAATGTCTATATGAAACCTATTTCAATTAATCAAGTCTTAACAAGTTTGATTGCTTAACATGTTGGAAACACTTAATCATGTAAATATCAATTTCCTTTAATATATGAAAATATGGAAAAATTCGGGTCACTACAAACAACGATTCACAGAGTTGTGCCTATTGTGTCCGGGAGCGTTCGAAGATGGAGAAGGGAAAATTGAGGCATTTGTAAAAGGGTTACCAGAAAGGATTCAAGAATATGTGAGTTCACACGAGCCCGCCTCCATACAAAAAGCAAGTCGAATGGCTCATAAACTCATAAATCAGATTGAGGGAAGAATTAAAGAGCAGGAGGCCGAAGAAGCCAACACGAAACAAGTCAAGAGGAAGTGGGAAGAAAACAGTGACAAGAGTCACCAACAAAACAACAGTAACTATCGCTTCAACAACCAACACAGCAATCACAACTACAATCGCCCCATTTTTCGCAAAAACAAACGCAACAACAACTATCCTAACAACAACAACAAACACAATAACCGTCCTAACAACAATAACAATTGCAACAACAACCAAATCAATAACAACAATATCAACAACAATCAGAACAATAAATGTCTAAGGTGTGGAGGGTATCATCCAGATAAGTTCTGTGTAGTAGTGTGTACCAAGTGTAATAGAACCGGACATAGTGTAACGAAGTGTGATGTCTATGGACCAAAGGCATATAAAAATTACAGAACAAATACTTCCATTGTTTGTTACGGATGCGGAAAGCCGAGCCATTTCAGCAAAGCATGCCCTAATCAAGGGAATAATAATGGGCAAGGCCGTGGACGAGTCTTCAACATTAATTCGGCAGAAGCGCAGGAAGACCCGGAGCTTGCTACAGGTACGTTTCTTATTGACGATAAATCTGCTTATATTTTATTTGATTCGGGTGCGGATAGAAGCTATATGAGTAGAGATTTTTGTGCCAAATTAAATTGTCCATTAATGCCTTTGGATAATAAATTTTTACTCGAATAAGCAAACGGTAAACTAATTACAGCAGATAAAGTATGTCGGGATAGAGAAATTAAACTGGTTGACGAAATATTAAAAATTGATTTAATACCAGCCGAGTTAGGGAGTTTTGATGTAATAATTGGCATGGACTGGTTGAAAAAGGTGAGAACAGAAGTCGTTTGTTACAAAAATGAGATTCGTATTGTGCGTGAAAAAGGAAAACCTTTAATGGTGTACGAAGAAAAGAATAACGCGAAATTAAATCTTATTAGTAGTATGAAGGCGCAAAAACTAATAAGAAAAGGTTGTTACGTCATTCTAGCACACATCGAGGAAGTTAAACCTGAAGAAAAGAACATCAGTGATGTTCCCGTCGCAAAAAAATTTCCCGATGTATTTCCAAAAGAATTACTGGGATTACCCCTACATCGATCCATTGAATTTCAAATAGACCTTGTACCGGGAGCTGCACCAATAGCTCGTGCTCCATACAGACTCGCACCCAGTGAAATGAAGGAACTTCATAGCCAATTACAAGAACTTTTAGAGCGTGGATTCATTCGACCAGGCACATCACCTTGAGGAGCTCCTGTTTTGTTTGTCAAGAAGAAGGATGGTACATTTAGGTTATGTATCGACTACCAAGAGTTAAACAAACTTACCATCAAGAACCGCTACCCACTACCGAGAATCGACGATTTATTTGATCAACTACAAGGCTCGTCAGTTTATTCGAAGATTGATTTACGTTCTGGGTATCATCAAATGCGGGTGAAGGAGGATGATATTCCAAAGATTGCTTTTAGGACACGTTACGGTCATTACGAGTTTATGGTTACACCGTTTGGGTTGACTAATGCACCAGTTGTGTTCATGGACCTCATGAACCGAGTGTGTGGACCATACCTTGACAAGTTTGTCATTGTTTTCATCGATGACATACTTATTTACTCAAAGAATGACCAAGAGCACAAAGAACATTTGAGAAAAGTGCTAGAGTTGTTAAGGAAAGAAAAACTATACGCTAAGTTTTCAAAATGTGCATTTTGGTTGGAAGAAGTTCAATTCCTAGGTCATATAGTGAACAAAGAAGGTATTCAGGTGGATCCAGCAAAGATTGAAACCGTTGAAAAGTGGGAAACCCAGAAAACTTCGAAGCTTATACGCCAATTTTTAGGATTAGCTGGTTACTACAGAAGGTTCATCCAAGATTTTTCCAGAATAGCAAAACCCTTGACTGCATTAATGCATAAAGGGAGGAAATTTGAATGGAAGGATGAACAAGAGAAAGCGTTTCAATTGTTGAAGAAAAAGTTAACTATGAAAGGACCCGTCCTAATCCATCCGGACGAAGTCCATATTGATTAATAACGATTCACAACAGTTGATTACATCGTGAGGTACTTGACCTCTATATGATACATTTTACAAACATTGCATTCGTTTTTGAAAAGACAATCTTTCATTACATCGAAAGTTGACTGCAGGCATACCATTTCATAATATATCTTACTATAATTGACTTAATAATAATCTTGATGAACGCGACGACTCGAATGCAACGTCTTTTGAAATATGTCATAAATGACTCCAAGTAATATCTCTAAGATGAGCAAATGCACAGCGGAAGATTTCTTTAATACCTGAGAATAAACATGCTTTAAAGTGTCAACCAAAGGGTTGGTGAGTTCATTAGTTTATCATAAAGAATCATTTCATAATTTTAATAGACCACAAGATTTCATATTTCCAATTCTCGTAAACATACGTCCCATGCATAGAGACAAAAATATCATTCATATGGATTGAACACCTGGTAATCGACATTCACAATATACATATAAGAATATCCCCATCATTCCGGGATCCTCCTTCGGACATGATATAAATTTCGAAGTACTAAAGCATCCGGTACTTTGGATGGGGCTTGTTGGGCCCGATAGATCTATCTTTAGGATTCGCGTCAATTAGGGTGTCTGTTCCCTAATTCTTAGATTACCAGACTTAATAAAAAGGGGCATATTCGATTTCGATCATTCAACCATATAATGTAGTTTCGATTACTTGCGTCTATTTCGTAAAACATTTATAAAAACAGCGCATGTATTCTCAGTCCTAAAAATATATATTGCGAAAGCATTTAAAAAAGGATTAATGAAACTCACCTAATGTATTTTGTAGTAAAAATACATATGGCTATATTGAACAATTGAACAATGCAGGGTTGGCCTCGGATTCACGAACCTATATCATTTGTATATATATATATATATTAAAACATATAATCGTAACTGAGCCAATTTATTTATTATATCCTTAATTTATATATATTATGTATATTTAATTTGTGTATATATTCAAAATGGTTAATATTTATATAGTTATATTAATATATCTATATTTATATACATACTTGTTTAATGTTATATTAAAATTTAATAGTTTGTTATATGTACGAATTTAAATAAATAATATTAGTAAGTTTGATTTATATAGTTATGTGAAATATTAACAATTATAGTATATGTAATAGGTATATTTTATGTACAAAATATTTATCAGTTTAAAATGATAGTATTGATATTAATGATTTACTGATAATCATAATAATAACCTTATTAAAAATGATAATATTAATAATAATAATATTGATATTATTAATAATAATACTAATAGTTACAAAAGTGTTACTAATACTAATATTAATGAAAATAATGATAGCTTGTATAATTTCATAATAATAATGATCTTAATCATGATAATAATAATACAACTGTGAGTGATAATAATAATATTCATATTTGTATTTATAATCATAAAAAAATGAAAATTTTATCCTAATACTATATTAGTGGTAATAATAGTATTAATAATTATAATACTTGTAGTAATAACATTAATTAATAGTGATAATCATAATCCTAAAAATGATAATAATACTAAAAATAAAAACAATTATATATACTTATACTAATACTAATACTAATACTAATACTAATACTAATACTAATACTAATACTAATACTAATACTAATGATAATAATAATAATAACAATAATATTCCTAATACTTAATAATAATAATGTTGATAATAGTAACAACAATACTAATACATAATAATAATAACAATAATAATAATAATAATGATAATAATAATAATATTAATAATTAAAAAGAAAACTACCTTCAAAAGGATTTGTTAAAAAGAAGTGCCTAGGACGGGACTCGAACCCAAGACCTCTCGAACACCGAACAACATACCAAACCACCTAACTGTCTCAGCTTTTCTTCTTTTATTCCTAATTAATCTATGTAATTCCGTAATCTGCTTTTGATCCAACAGCAATTCCCCTCTGTTTGGTTCATTTACGGCCCAATTACATTACTACGGCCCAACCTTAAATTAAACAAGTCTCGGCCCAATGAAAGAAAAAATGCAACATCAGCCCAACAGCTTCTATTTATATTTCAAAAAAATTTGTGTAGCCGGCTAGGTTCGATCCCAGGACCTCTCGCTCATCAACCCACAACACCCCTTAACCATTACACCAATTATGTTTTTCTGTTATACTTCGATATCCATACATAATTAACCTATTAACATGACAGGTCTACATCTTCTTCCTCATAATAATTAAAAACGAGCGAGATACAAACCAACATCACAACCAAATTCCATTTCGATTTTTAGACTTACGAATTTAAATAACAGCGACTTGTGTGATAATAGAAATAAAAAAAAATTAAATAAATAAATCAAGTGCTGCTGTGTGCGACGAAGGAAAAAAAAAATAAACTCCATATTTGATTTTTAATTCTAAGCCATTTTAGATCATAATTTCTACATGAAAAAGTTTATAAATCACACATTGAAACATCTGAGATCATTAATTTGGTTTGAATCTCAACAGATAATTTTAATTCGATCGAAGAAAAATATTTGACTTTTTATATTACAAACTTTGACTCAATAATTCGATAACGATTTAGAAAATTGAGACCTGAGATTTCACACACACGTTCACAAGATGAATTGCAAGGTATCTGAAATTTTACTTTTCTTCAAATTTTTCCGAATCAGATTGGAGGTTAAATGGGTTTGAGAGAATAAAAATATAAAAAAAAAAATGAACCTGTTGTTCTTCATTTAACTTTATGTTGACTTCTCTCCCCTTTTTCAATCACGGCAATGAATGGCAATATATAGATAAAATTGATGATAATAATTGAATGATTTATTGTAGCAAATAGGGATAGAGGATCACGAGTATAACAGAAAAAGAAGAAAAAGAAAGGAGACAGTGATGTAAAAAAATCAAATGTATTATCTGGTATCTATTATCAATAATCAATATCTATTTCTATTATATATAATATAATATAATATAATATAATATATTAATATTAATATTAATAATAATTATTAATTAATAATAATAATTATTATTATTATTATTATTATTATTATTATTATTATTATATCCATATAATAACTATATAATAGTTTATAAATATTTTCATAAAAAAATAGAAATTATAAATTTTTACATACAATATTTATAAATTACAATATACATATAATAATTGTGTATAGAACTTATATATAATATAATACACAATACAATATATATATTTATATATATATATATATATTAATCTACAATTATTTATATATAATTATTCGCTTATTAATTTCGTATTTTAACTTATTTAATATCAAACGAGGTAACAGACGAGTTTTAAAATTATTTAATAATTGTGTTCCATATATACTTTATATATATATGTATATATAGATTCATTTTAAATAATAAAATTTTATTATATCTTATTTTATCTTACATATTTGTTTCAATCAATTAAATCGTATATTACATCAAATTACATTTAAATTTTAATATTTATATATATGTATACATATTCAAATATATATTTATTTATTTACAAATAGCTGTTCGTGAAACGTCAGAAATAGTCACAGGGTAAATTAATATATGAAAGTAGTTCGAATTTTTGAGACTCAACTTAACAGACTTTGTTTATCGTGTCGAAAACATATTAAGATTAAGTTTAAATTTAGTCGGAAATTCCCAGGTCATCACAAACTACGGCACCTATATTGTCATTACCTAAAGGGAATGATGATTTTGTGATATATTGTGACGCCTCAACGCAAGGTCTTGGTTGTGTATTAATGCAACGAACGAAAGTAATTGCTTATGCGTCTAGACAATTGAAGATTCACGAGCAGAATTATACGACGCATGATTTGGAATTAGGCGCGGTTGTTTTTACATTAAAGACTTGGAGGCACTACTTATATGGGGTCAAAAGTATTATATATACCGACCACAAAAGTCTTCAACATATATTTAATCAGAAACAACTGAACATGAGGCAGCGCAGGTGGATTGAATTGTTGAATGATTACGACTTTGAGATTCGTTACCACCCGGAGAAGGAAAATGTGGTAGCCGACGCCTTGAGCAGAAAGGACAGAGAACCCATTCGAGTAAAAGCTATGAATATAATGATTCACAATAACCTTACTACTCAAATAAAGGAGGAGCAACAAGGAGTTTTAAAAGAGGAAAATTTAAAGGATGAAATACCCAAAGGATCGGAGAAGCATCTTAATATTCGGGAAGACGGAACCCGGTATAGGGATGAAATGATTTGGGTACCAAAATTTAGAGATATGAGAGAAATGGTACTTAGAGAAGCTCATAAAACCAGATACTCAATACATCCTGGAACGGGAAAGATATACATGGATCTCAAGAAACATTTTTGGTGGCCGGGTACGAAAGCCGATGTTGATAAATACGTAGGAGAGTGTTTGACGTGTTCTAAGGTTAAAGCAGAGCATCAGAAACCATCAGGTCTACTTCAACAACCCGAAATCCTGAAATGGAAATGGGAAAACATTACCATGGATTTCATCACTAAATTGCCAAGGACAGCAAGTGGTTTTGATACTATTTGGGTAATAGTTGATCGACTCACCAAATCAGCACACTTCCTGCCAATAAGAGAAGATGACAAGATGGAGAAGTTAGCACGACTGTATTTGAAGGAAGTCATCTCTAGACATGGAATACCAATCTCTATTATCTCTGATAGGGATGGCAGATTTATTTCAAGATTCTGGCAGACATTACAGCAAGCATTAGGAACTCGTCTAGACATGAGTACTACCTATCATCCACAAAGTGATGGGCAGAGTGAAAGGACGATACAAACGCTTGAAGAAGTGCTACGAGCATGTGTTATTGATTTCGAAAAAAGTTGGGAACGACACCTTCCGTTAGCAGAATTTTCCTACAACAACAGCTACCATTCAAGCATTGAGATGGCGCCGTTTGAAGCACTTTATGGTAGAAAGTGCAGGTCTCCGATTTGTTAGAGTGAAGTGGGGGATAGACATATTACGGGTTCAGAGATAATACAAGAAACTACCAAGAAGATCATCCAAATTCAACAACGGTTGAAAATCGCTCAAAGTCGACAAAAGAGCTACGCTGACATTAAAAGAAAATATATAGAATTTGAAATTGGAGAGATGGTAATGCTTAAAGTTGCACCTTGGAAAGGAGTTGTTCGATTTGGTAAACGAGGGAAATTAAATCCAAGGTATATTGGACCATTCAAGATTATTGATCGTGTCGGACCAGTAGCTTACCGACTTGAGTTACCTCAACAACTCACAGCTGTACATAACACTTTCCAAGTCTCGAATTTGAAGAAATGTTTTGCTAAAGAAGATCTCACTATTCCTCTAGACGAAATCCAAATCAATGAAAAACTTCAATTCATCGAAGAACCCGTCGAAATAATGGATCATGAGGTTAAAAGACTTAAGCAAAATAAAATACCAATTGTTAAGGTTTGATGGAATGCTCGTAGAGGACCCGAGTTCACCTGGGAATGTGAAGATCAGATGAAGAAGAAATACCCGCACCTATTTCCAGAAGATGCGTCAACACTTCCAACAGCTTGAAATTTCGGGACGAAATTTATTTAACGGGTAGGTACTGTAGTGGCCCAAACTTTTCCATGATTATTCCATGATTATATATTAAATGAAAAATATATTTGCATGATTAAATGTTTCTAACATGTTAAGCAATCAAACTTGTTAAGACTTAATTATTTGAAATGAGTTTCATGTAGACAATTGACCACCCAAGTTGACCAGCGATTCACGAACGTAAAAACTTGTAAAAACGACATGATGATATATATATGGACATATATATGGTTAACATGAGATTATGATAAGTAAGTATCTCAATAAGTATATTAACAATGTGTGATATACATAAAAAATGAGAATATTGAATTACGAAGCTCGAAACGATATACATAACGATTATCGTTATAACAACGTCTTACTAAATACATATGTATTGTATTAAGATATTGATATACTATATTTAACATGATAAAATGATAATTAAGTATATCATTGAGTGTATTAACAATGAACTATACAAGTAAGATGAGACTACTAACTTAAGAATTTCAAAAATGAGATATATACGTAACGATTATCGTTGTAATGATATTTTAAAGTATATATATCATATCAAGATACATTCATTGTTGGTGATTTGTATCACCAATATGATTTAAGTGTAATGGGATTAATTTGTTAACCAAAATAACCTTGATAAATATCGAACAAGTTTAGGAAAGTGTGGAGTGCACAATTGTTTGAACTTAGCTTGATTATGACGGGGATTCGGGGGCAGCGCCCCCGATAGCGGGGTCCAAGGGGTGGCAACCCCTAGTGAGATCCAAGGGGCAGAGTCCCTGGCTGGGGTCGAGCTGCTAGGTCAGCTTGGAAAATGTGTTAAAAAATTTGATTTTAAGATTTCAACAACATTAAATAAGATCGTTAACTAAGACACATATCAAAGTACTTCTATTTAGCAAAAATACTTTCAATTTCATTCTCATTCGTTTTCATCAACAATTTTACTCGTATGCACCCGTATTCTTACTCGTACAATACACAGTTTCTAGATGTATTTACTATTGGTATAAACTAATAGGAAACCGTCATGATCAGCCATAATTGATTGGAATTTGGAGTCTATCATGTAGGGTTTATCTTTTGACTAATTGTAAGAATTATTGCAACTAAATTCCAAGCTTAAAAGTTAATCAAATTTGAATACATATACATGCATATTCACGTCCATAATTCTATCACCATAACCCATTTGATTTCAATCTTAATCTTAATTTTCTTTCTACCTAAACACTTTTGTGACGACCCAGAAATTTCCGACCAAATTTAAACTTTATCTTTATAAGATTTAGACACGATAAGCAAAGTCTATTAAACCGAGTCTCAAAATGTTTGAATTATTTTCTTTTCATGAATGCATTTGACCTTAACTATTCCTGACGATTCACGAACAATTGTGTGTAAATAAATAAGTAAATGAATATATATGTATATATATATATACATATATATATATACATATATATACATATATATATATATGTATATATATATATATATATATATATGTAAATATAATTATAAGTGTATATATTAAGTTGAATTAATATAATACCATTTAATCATTTGAATTAAATATGTAGAGTAAGATACAAAATAATCAAGATATTATTAAAATAAATATATATAAATATATATAAATATAAATATATATATATATATATATATATATATATATATATATATATATATATATATATACAAATATTCAAATATGTTATAGAATAAGTATTACGTAAGTAATGAAATGTAAAGTTAATACATTATTTGAAATTACAAGTTAAAACATAAATGATATATCAATATTATTATTATTACTTTCATTATTATTACTAACGTTTTATATTAATATTTGTATTATTAATATTATTAATTTTGATATGATATATATATATATATATATATATATATATATATATATATATATATATATATATATATATATATATATATATATATATATATATATATAAGTTATTATTATTATTATTGTTATTATCATTTATAATATTAATATTATTATAACTAATAAGATTGTTATTATCATTTTAATATTATAATTAATAATTAAATTATTTAAAATTTTCATTATTCTAGTAATAGTATTATTAATTATCAATTATTATTATTAGTAACTTTATTAAAAATATTATCATATTTATACTTGTAAATATCAAAAATTTAAGATATGTAGATATGTATAAATACATATACAGATATATATAAATATAAATATGTATTACATTTATATATATAGATAAATACAGATATATATGTATATATATATATATAATTATATAAATACAGTACATACAAATATAAATACATATAAAATACGTAATGCAGTTGCAGGTAGCTATCATACTATATCTAAATTGATTCCTATCTTTAAACAAGTACCAATCACGACTTTCATTCATAAAAACATCCAAAATCTGTTATAAATCTCTATCTTCTGTTATATTTTTTTTATTTATTTCTATGTACTGAGTAAACTCTGTCGACATTCATTTATACATATGAAATCGATCACTTCCAGTTGTAAAATAAAAACCAATTGATTTATATTATCAATTATCACTCACAATTATCCTTTACAGTCATCTTTCAATTGAAATTCAAACAGAAAACGATGAAGCAACAGCAAACTGCTTGGTTCTCGGTCGATTTTCCAAACAATTCAATTTTTCAATAAATTTCAAAAACTATTAATGCAGTATTGTTCAAAATCTTCTACTAAAACTATCTGGAAAGTTTCAATCCCTAATTCATTGAATTGAAAACGAATTGCTGAGTCAAAGTGTTTGAATTAAAAAGTCAACAACTGTGTTCATCATGAAATTCATAATCGTATTGAGGTTTTAAATTTAATAATTGATCCAGATAGTTTCAAGTAGTCATTTGCAAAATATTTCATGTTGAAATCAAGGGCTAAAACAGTCTAGTTTGATGAATCGAATTTGAAGTTCATCGTTGAGGTATTATGAACTGTTACAGCAGTTTTTTTTATTTATTTTATTTTGATGTTTTAATTAATTTCAAACACAATCAAATGAACAATGGTTCGGTTTTGTGATTTAAAAATATCACTGTAATTGTTTATGCTTGAATTCGATCTCTGGTCTCTGTTGATTGGGGTTGAAGAAGATACACACGTAAACAAAATAGGATAAAAGTAAATGGGCATCGATTTATTCCAGAAAAATAGAATTGCTTGAACGGTTTGGGTGTTAGATTGGTTAACGAGAGGTCTCGGGTTCGAGTCTCGACATGGGCGGTTTATTATTTTTATGAGCATTTAAAGGTAGTTCATTTATTAACTTATTATTATTATTATTATTATTATTATTATTATTATTATTATTATTATTATTATTATTATTATTATTATTATTATTATTAATATTATTATTATTGTTATTGTTATTATTATGATTATAATTATAATTGTAATAATTAGTATTATAAGTGATATTAATGTGATTATTATTGTAGTTTATCAATTAAGTATTATTATCATTATTATAGTTATTATGCATAAACATTCGTATTAGTAACATTCTATAATTATTAGTATTATCATTACGTAGTATTATTATTGTTATCATTTTTTTATAATGTTAACAAATAATTAAAAGTATTGTTATTAATATTATCATGAGTATCGTTATTAGATAATTATTAAAAATTTTATCATAAACATCTTTAATAATAAAATTAGTATTTTTACAGTTATTATTATTAATATCATTATATTTATCACTAAAAGGATTTTTTTTAACATTTTTATTTTTATTAGTAATAATAAGTATTATCAATATTATCATTATAAACATAATTTTAGTATTAATACAATTATTAATTTTAACAAACAAACGATATATATATTTTATACATTAAACATAACAAAATTAATATTTTTTCATACAAAATAAATACATGAAACATATATATATATATATATATATATATATATATATATATATATATATATATATATATATATATATATATATATGTATATATATATATATATATATATATATATATATATTGATATAAAAATGATATAACTAATAAATTTAAATATATAAATATATATATATTGTTCGATTTCGATTATGTGTATTAATAAATAAACAAATGATATAGGTTCGTGAATCCAAGGCCAACCCTGCATTGTTCAGTTGTTAAATATCGTCATATGTATTTTTACTACAAAATACATTATGTGAGTTTCATTTCCCTTTTTACCCTTTATATTTTTAGGCTGAGAATACATGCGCAATTTTTATAACTGTTTTACGAAATAGACACAAGTAATCGAAACTACATTATATGGTTGAATGATCGAAGCCGAATATGCCCCTTTTTGCTTGGTAACCTAAGAATTAGTAAACCGATCTACTAATTGACGCGAATCCTAAAGATAGATCTATGGGCCCGACGAACCCCATCCAAAGTACCGGATGCTTTAGTACTTCGATGTTGTTTTATATCATGTCCGAAGGATTTCCCAGAATGATAGGGGATATTCTTATATGCATCTTGTTAATTTCGGTTACCAGGTGTTCACCATATGAATGATTATTTTTGTCTCTATGCATGGGACGTATATTTATGAGAAATGAAAATCTTGTGGTCTATTAAAATGATGGAAATGATTATTTATGTTAAACTAATGAACTCACCAACCTTTTGGTTGACACTTTAAAGCATGTTTATTCTCAGGTATGAAAGAAATCTTCCGCTGTGCATTTGCTCATAATAGAGATATTACTTGGAGTCATTCATGACACATTTCAAAAGACGTTGCATTCGAGTCGTAGAGTTCATCAAGATTATTATCAAGTCATTTATAGTTTAGATATATTATGAAATGGTATGCATGTCGTCAACTTTTAATGTATTAAAAGTTTGTCTTTTTAAAAACGAAGGCAATGTTTGTAAAATGTATCATATAGAGGTCAAGTACCTTGCAATGAAATCAACTATTGTGAATCATTTATAATCGATATGCACTTCGTCCAGATGGATTAGGACGGGTCTCTAAAGTTGGTATCAGAGCGGTGGTCTTAGCGAACCAGGTCTGCATTAGTGTGTCTAACTGATAGTCATTAGGATACATTAGTGAGTCTGGACTTCGACCGTGTCTGCATGTCAAAAGTTTTGCTTATCCTTTCGTGTCAAAAATTACCTGCTTATCATTCTTAGGGAATCACTTGCTTATTATCTTAAGTCTAGACACGCCTTACTGCATTTAGTGCATCAATAGTGTATAAACAAAATTCATATCTTAGCGTATCTGTTATTGTTACCTTTGCCTGACAGCTTCCGTAGATTCCTCCGTAACTTATGGAATTTTAGTATTATATATGCATAAGTAAATTATGTATTGCAGGTTACTAATCTACATCCTATAATCTATTTCTTATCGAAAATCCTTCATCTGATCGTACGAGATGAATTCCTTAACCAGTTCGAGTCCCTCAGATTTCGATAGCTATTCCGATAGTTATTCCGACAGCTATTTCGACATGGATATTCATCTAAACTCCGAAAGCGGTGTCACCAGAATGAATCAATCAATCAGCCATCCTCAATTCATCTGATGGGTTCGTAGTCGACTTAATCAATGGAGACGCGAAGAAGGTGATCCTTTCCATTAACCAAATTCACCTCTTGGCAAAGAACCTGAAGCACTTACCGGTGAACCAATCCGAAATATCATTTTCACCCTCATTTCTCGAATATCTCATCATGATTACATAATATCTCAGATTCAAAACCTTATTCACTCGCTCGTTCCTATCGAAAATCATCCCGGAATAATAAGTCAACGAGCTTCGCGCCCGAGTTGTAGCCTTGGAAAATATGGTGCAAAACGTACCAGCTTCATCAACATCAACACCAGTACCCCCAATAACATGAGCCTCAACATCACACTCCTCAATATCACCATCTGTACTTTGAGTATGATCTTCGATCTACGTATCGTTCTACCTCATTTATCTTCGTTCGACATGGCGATTATGCAATCCCTAAGGTTTTAGAGATTATTCATTCTAGTTCCAACCGAAAACCAAATGAGATTAATATCATATTAACTCATTAAATCCATGATTACATCTGAAGAAAGTATATATGTAAGTATATTTTCATAAAGATTGTAATTAAAAATTCTTTTGTACAAACTGTTAATGGTGAAAATATTTTAACGGGTAGGTAATACCCAAGGAATATTTAGATTTCACATTACTAAGTTACATTGTACATTCTTCGAATCTGATTCAACAGTCATTTATTATCCTACTTACATCCACAGATATATGTATCCGTTCACCGCAGAATAACCATTTTCATTCAATTTCATATTTGGATTTTGACCTATCAGAATCCAACAAGTGGCATAATGGAGAAAACATTTGACAAAATAAAATTTGTTAGAAATAGACAAATTAACTATAAGGAATTTTGTTAAGAATTCACGCTAACAAAATCCTAGCTTACTGTTCCTAGCTAACTGTTAATTCCGTATTACCTTTTATTTATCGCAATTTATTTATCGCAGTTTATTTATCGCAATTTTAATTCTCGCAATTTTATTTATCGTCATTTAATTTCTGTTATTTATTTTACGCACTTTATTTATCGTCATTTAAACACTGTTATTTAAGCATTTAAATATATGGACACGTATACAAGGTTTTGACATATCATATCGACGCATCTATATATATTATTTGGAATAACCATAGACACTCTATATGCTGTAATGATCGAGTTCGCTATACAGGGTTGAGGTTGATTCTACAATAATATATATAGTTTGAGTTGTGATCGAGTCTGAGACATGTACACGGGTCATGATACGTATTAATTAATTCAAATATTATA
Source organism: Rutidosis leptorrhynchoides (assembly GCF_046630445.1). Classification (NCBI taxonomy): domain Eukaryota; kingdom Viridiplantae; phylum Streptophyta; class Magnoliopsida; order Asterales; family Asteraceae; genus Rutidosis; species Rutidosis leptorrhynchoides. The sequence goes on from NC_092343.1 coordinate 317,914,441, forward strand.
TATTAAATTATATATGAATTATTGGACTGTTAACTGTGGATTATCAACTGTGAACTAATGACATTGGACAATTAAAATGAATTAAAATATTGATTATAATATATGAAACTAAATAATTCTTCAAGTTTGCCACTTGATGTCATCTTAAACCTCGTTCGTATCTTGACGATTACAATTTGCGTTCAAACCTTTCATGATTCTTGAAAACACCTCAATCGAGAGGAAGAACCAACTTTACTTCATCTACGGAAGAAAAGATTGATGCATATAGTTATGCACCTGAAAAATTCTCAGAACTTGACTAAACGTTTAATACGTAGCGGTGGTAATTCCTTTAGCGTTGTTATTACCGAAATTAACTTTGCAATCCCTTTCCAAAGTAGTCAATTTTGTCACAGCTTCAGCAAATCAACTTCGACCTATCATTCGAATTAGCCTTATTATAACCTTGATATATAAGTTTGCCTTTCGTCATCGTTACCGTGGAACCATTTATATTCCACCACATTAGCCATAAACTTACCAGCAACATCATTACTCATTGATTTAAGTCTCTCCGAAGAACTATTATATTTGCTCATTAAAAACCCTATCTTATACCCATCCGCATCTTGTAACGAGAATTGCCATACCAATTACCAGAAATCAGCGTTTAATCATCTAAAAAAAATAAATTCTCCTGAAACCACTTCGCATTGATAACCGACGATTCAGATATGGTAGCATTAAATGCAGAGGAACCAGTAAAATTGTAGATGGCCTAAATGGCCAAGAGTTTGATGATAAAGAATGGAGTGTTGGGAACGCTCGATAGAAAATTTGGTACTGAAAAACGGATTGAGCTAACTATGAAGGAGACCAAGGACAAAGATAAGGACCAAACCCTATATTCAAAGAATCCAGGTAATTCTGGATCCGCCGAAATCTTTAGAGAATATCTTTTTTCGAAGTCATATTAAAATCTTGCGGAAATTTTTTCTTCATCAACCTTCGAACTTAGAAATTCCAAAATATCATCATAAATATCTTCGATATTTCTGAGAATATTTTCATAAATATTCTTGTCCAAAATTATTTATCTCTTCCTGCTATCTATGTTACATCATAAAGGAAACTACTTTAGTTTCTAATTTTCTTTAAAATTCGAGTTTGAATTATGAATGAATTTCTTCATCACAACTTGATTCAAAAATTCTAAGATATCATCGTACATTTATTTTAAATACCATCGATATATCTGAAGATATTCTTATCTGAAATCATTTATCTCTTCGCGCTATCAGTGTTACATCATATAAGAAACTATTAGTTTCTATATTCTGTAAACTTTCAATTTTAAACTATGAATGTTTTTGAATTAGTGTTCGGAACTGATGCATGAGTTAGTATAATATAATAACACTTGATCAACGTAATTATATTATAGTAGGTCATGCTGAGTTTTTAATGGAACGTGATGATTCACAGACTATAACGTCATCATGTACCATGTTACACGACTCTTACATTCTATCTAATCTATAAACATATCAAGAACAAATTTTCTTGATAGTTCAAACTTTTCTCTTGAATTCTGGTAATTTGACAAATCAAGATCACGCCATTACAAATTTCCTTCTTAGAACGTTAACTATGTTCATTCCGAAATTCATATCTGCAAATTCTGGACCATTACAAGAGATGTTTAATCACAAGAAGAAGAAACGAAAGAATGAAGATCTGAATTAAAAATGGGAGTATAAATCGCAGCAAATAAAAGGGAACATTAACTGTGGATGACAATGATTATAGAAGACATAAGCAGGGACTTTGAAATATAAGGGAAGATATAAAACCCAACAACAACTCAGAAACTACAAACCGTGTATATCAATGTTTATCACAACATAAAGACACGGGAGAATTAAAAACACTATAACCCCAAGGGCGAAGTAGAAGAAAACAGATTCCTCCGGTGAAAGTTGGAAAAGGAGAATGATTATTGCAATAATAAGAATAAGGACAAGGATTGGAACTGGATTAAACATTTTCATAATCTTTTAGATATACAAAACTAAGAAAGAAAGTATAGGAATGGTGTGAGTAATGGAACGGAAGAGTTAATTTCCTTACTCGCCGAAGAATCAAATCTTTTAGATTTCGAAAATTTTCTTTAAATCCCTTGAATTCCAGAATTCAATCGAGACAACGTTAAAAGTTAAGACGAACCTTATTTTTCCTAAATTCAACCATGACTAGTCAAAAGTTTTGATGAAACATGTCTTTCTCATTTCACTATTTAGTGATAGCTTCACTCGTACTCTTCGAGTAATCGAAATATCTTATCCATATTACTCTACAGTAATAAAACTCTATTTATCAGCTCAAATTTGTCATGAAAACATTTTTAATGTTAGCTATGACGACCACGATCAAATTTCGGGACGAAATTTCTTTAACGGGTAGGTACTGTGATGACCCGGAAATTTTCGACCAAATTTAAACTTTATCTTTATAAGATTTTGACACGATAAGAAAAGTCTATTAAACCGAGTCTCAAAATGTTTGAATTATTTTCTTTTCATGAATGAATTTGACCTTAACTATTCCTGACGATTCACGAACAATTGTGTGTAAATAAATAAGTAAATGAATATATATATATATATATGTATATATATATATATATATATATGTAAATATAATTATAAGTGTATATATTAAGTTGAATTAATATAATACCATTTAATCACTTGAATTAAATATGTAGAGTAAGATACAAAATAATCAAGATATTATTAAAATAAATAAATATATATATATATATATATATATATATATATATATATATATATATATATATATATATATATATATATATATATATATATATATATATATATATATATATATATATATAAATATTCAAATATGTTATAGAATAAGTATTACGTAAGTAATGAAATGTAAAGTTAATACATTATTTGAAATTACAAGTTAAAACATAAATGATATATCAATATTATTATTACTTTCATTATTATTACTAACGTTAATATTTATATTAATATTTGTATTATTAATTTTGACATGAGATATATATATATATATATATATATATATATATATATATATATATATATATATATAT